>NW_007251146.1:453930-486790 GCF_000164805.1 Carlito syrichta | reverse complement strand
TACTTTAGTCCTGTCTGCACTGACGGAGCTCGGAGCCCTGTCTCCTCCAGCTGGGCCTCTTCAGGGGGGCAGAGAGAGGAGGGGGGACGGGAGAGGGAGGGAGGGAGGGAAGGAGGGAGGAAGGGACCCAGGATTCTAGAAGAAAGAGATAAAAAAGAAAATGATGTTCCTGTGAGACTCCACAAAGGACAAGCTGTAAATGAGGCTCCGTGTCCATCAAGACGACCATTTGCAGGCCGCTTCACACCCATCCTTTCTCCAGCACCTTCCTGGCACCCCACCACAGCCTGCCCACCAGCATGCGTTTGCTCAGATGGCCCTGGTTCATAAATCGCCCCGTGGAGTGCCGGCCAAAATGACGCACGTGTTCCTAACTACTGACATGAAAATCTGCATGCCTATCTCATCAAAATGTGCGTGTCTGTATATGTGTGCGATGGGGGGGTGTGCATGTGCCCATGAGAGAAGGAGCAATGGTGGGGGTGTTCAATGGCTTGGGAGAGGGTTGGCCAGGGCTGTGACCCCTCGGTGTCTGTCCATCAACACAGAGACATTCCGCCTCTGTCCACCTCCCGGGAGACCCCTGAGGGTGGCACGAGGGAATGTCCTTTGGAGGTAAACATACGCTATCAGTGCAGTGGGGGGGCTGCACACATGACCCATCGCAGTGACTGTGCAGATTTGCAGGGCTTCATGGATTTTCTAGCTCCTTGCCGGCCTGAATCTTGATATTCAATTCCATTTATATGTTTCCCAATTTTTATACTTTCATTGATGACTTGTTACCTTTTAACATCGATTTCCTATAAACAATCTCAAATATTATAAGCAATGAAGAGATATGGAAAAGAGAAAGAGAGAACTTTTTTTTTTAACTGAAATGAATGTTCTGGAAGGTCTGGTTTCCAGGGATGTCAGACGAGAGCTTTGTGTTAAGGAGAAAGTAAAAGTATTCTTGCTTTAGAATACTCGATTTTATTGCAACAATACGAAGCTTGGAGATCGATTAGTTAAATCCCATTCTGTAACATACAGTCCCTCTGGGTCACAGGCTAAGAAATTGGGGTCCACGCCTCGGGACAGATCAGCCCTCTGGCTGACACTGGTACACCCTGAATCAGGGAATTTGTTAAATATGTCACTAGAAGATCAACAGATAATCTAGTACTTTTATGTTGAGGTGAAATTCACATAACAGAAGATGAAACATTTCAAAGTATACAATTCCATAGCATTTAGTATATGCACAATGCTTAGTGCCATCGCAAGCTGCAGCAGCCCTGTCTGGTTCCAAACATTTCATCATCCCAAAAGGAAACCCTGCACCATGAAGCAGTGGCTCCCTTGTTCCCCTGTTCCTCCTCCCAGTCCCTGCATTCTGTCTTTGTAGGTTTAACTAGAAAATCATGAAAATAGCTTAAATAGCCTGGCTGTTTTTTCTTTTTCTTATGATGAAGATAATGTCGAAAATTTCACCACTACTACAAAATGTAAGATGACAGTTTTAAAACTTGCCCTCTACCAGTCTCCCCCACTAAGTAACAGCAGGCGATATTTGGGGACCCTCCACCCAGACATTTCTTTGTGTAAATGCTCCCCCAAAACACCCTTTTCAAAAGCTAGTGGAATCATAGCAATTTGCTGGTTCAGATTCTGATTTCTGATTTCTGAAACTCAGCGAGATATGGCAGGGACGTGTTTCCACGTCAACACATGCCGCTCTCCTTGATGGGTTCAATGTCCACGGGGGGCTCCTTCCCGTGGGCCCACAGTCGGTTTCACCAGCCCCCTAGGAAGGGCAACTAAGGACCGGCACACAGCTTCCCTTCAGATAGACTGACTTTCTGGGCTGTGTTAATTGATTGGATTTAGCGGGCTTGCTTGCTGGCTGCAGGGATTGAGGAAGGATTTAGGAATTCCACGGAAGGAGTTAGGACTTTGACAGCCATGAATGAGACCCGAGGGAAATGGCAGACACACCTGAATGGCCTTGGTAGAGGCAGGCAAGGAGCAGAGTTGGAGATGACAAGGCTGAAGAAAAGAGCTACCAGGACACGTGACCTACCAGCAAGGAGACACAGGAGGGAGGCGCAGCCAGCCACTCATGCCCAGCAGGGAGTACACGCTGCCTGTCAGCTCCATGTCTGTTCTAAGACATGTGGATTGAGGGAGAAGGTAGAAAGGCTGGCTTGCTCTGGGACACTGTTCGGGAGAGGCCAGTGGTGTGTTGTGTGTGTATGTGTGTGTGTATCTACAAATGTGTCAGCCAGAAAGAAAATAGAAGTTTCCCTAAAGGGTGGGACGCATCCATTTTCTTTTTTTTAATTTTAAAAATGTGGGGCACAATTCATAGGTGTCCATTTTCCAAAACCCTCTTTCGAACCTTGTAATGTGACTCCACACTTTGCTTTCATGACATCCATAATCACAGATGAAGATTTTTTTCAAGGCAATCATTTTGCCAAAGTTAGGTCTGAGATGCGTACTCTCTCTCTTCTCTCCAAATTATTTGAAGTCCAGGCGGGGTCTCATGCCCTCCGAGAGCCTTCCCAGATACCCCCTGGCCCCACTGAATCCCTGTGTACCCCTGTAATCACTCCTGTCCCTGTGCACACAGTCCTGGGATGCCTTCCGTCCCGTGGTCCAAATTTTCTGTCATATTCCTGTCTCACAATCACACTGTGAGCCTCTGGGGCAGGGACTTCACAAGACACAGCCCTGGGACCTTGCACACGACAAGAACAGAACCGGGCGTGGACAAGGCGAGTGGATGGACTGCCTGGAAGTCAAGCCTTAGAATCGCCATGTGCAGCTCACAGGCCTCTCCGTTTGGGTTCACAGTGTGTGGTCACATGGAAGGTCAGCCTTCCCTGCACACTCACCGTGCCACCTTGTGTCCCATTAAATGGCCCCAGGAAGTGGCAGTTATCATCTTGCTTTTTAGAAGAGGAAACTAAGTTCAGAGAGGTGAGATTATTCACAGAGCAGGGACAAGGGGGAGGCAAGACAGAGTCATCTCAGGGGCACCATGGAAGGGGGCATCAGTGAACTCAGTCCTCAAGATGAAAACTCTAAATTCATGCAAAAATACGTCCATGAGGGGAAAAAAACACCGAGTTTTAAAATGAGGACAGACACAGGGTCAATGCCAGGGAAAGACAAGAGGGAGCCTGGGCAAGCATGGGGCTGGATCCCACCTCTATTTAAAATGCTGGTATTAACAAAATAAGAAGAAGAAGATAAAATAAAATGCTGGCATTTTGTACAGCATGAACTTTGGCATTTGTTTTGATTTTTTAAAACATTACATTAAAATGTTATTTATCTCAATGGTTGAGTCTCTTGGTGTCACCTTCAATGTTGGTCGAAGCCAGAGTCAAGGGCCTCCTTGCCTCCCCCTTGATCCCAGTCCTGCTTAGGTCATCTTACCAAAGGTCAGCAGCCCGTGAGCAGAGGGGCTGAGATTCAAACCCAGGGTTTTTGGTGGCCAGGGTGTCTCCGCTCAACTTTTGGTGCAGAATAGCAGCTGCCAGCCAGACCTCTGACTCTCTGTAGCTTTACATCTCTCTGCCGGGTACTTGGGTCTCTCGGTCCAGGGAAAGGGCGAGGGAGTGGACTGTGCAGAGATGGACCCAGCACTTATGGGCACCACACGGAAGCCGCTCCATCATTTCTTCTCTTCAGCCTTATCCTCCTGCACCCCCAGAGCTGGTCACAAGACTTAATTTGATGTGAAGTTAGCAAGGAGATTGGGTTGCATTTCTATCAGTGCAGGGCATCTTGTGCTGACCCTGACAATACTTCCATGTAAACTCGTATATTAATGCTCATAGAACACAGCTTTGTGGAGAGGCGTCGTGTATTTTGTGTGAAATAGAATCATCAGTACATACTTCATCAAGATGTTGATGATGAAACATCTTCCGCTTTTTACTGTATGTATGATTTTTAATTTTTTATTTATTTAGAGACAGGTTCTCACTCTGTAACCCAGACTGGAGTGCAGTGGCCATAATCATGGCTCACTGTACCCTCGAACTCCTCGCCTCAAGCCATCCTCCTGCCCTGGCCCCCGAGTAGCAGGGACGACAAGCACACATCACCATAACCAGCTAAGTTTTCATATGATTTTTAAAAAACAAATCACACGATTTTTGTTTGACAAAATTTTCATTTGATTTTGTTTAACATTTTTAAACAAAATGCTTCCCAAACCCGGATTCCCATCCTATGGAGAAAGTAAAGTTTATAGGCTGCATGAAAGGGTCATTTATAAATTGATTTTACTGTTAACCAAATCATTTTGTCTTTTATTTTTTTAACAAAATGACAATTTTCTTACACCAAGACAGTTGTGCACACGCACACACACACACACACACACACACCACACACACACACATACACACACACACACACACACACACACACACCACACACACACACACACACACGGACACGAAAATGGTGCTCTGTTTTGCTAAGGATAAGGACTTGTAGTATCAGCACAACCCAGCCACGGGAGGTGAGGTAGGAAGGCCATCAGTCTTAATTGAACTGACTGACCAATTCCGTTAAAAAAAAAAAAACAGTGCAATTATTGGGCTGAATGGAGTCATTTCTTGTGCTGAATTTGTCTACCATTAAGACAGGACGAGAAGGAAGCAGTGACTCTAACACGGAAGTGTGGATCGTACCAGCCCCCGGACCCAGCTGTGGGCCTGTGGGGGCTGACTCGAGCTTCGTGGGGACCCCTGCCCTCCTTGCAGAAGTTTCAGATCCGATGGGATGGAACATGCAGTGTGTTCAGCTCAGGGTCGGCCCAAAGAGCATCAGTTTTCCCCAGGGAACCCGTTGTCCTCACCCCAATCAGATCACAGGCTGTGGAGCGCACTGTCACTCCAGAGGCGGGGAGGCCCCTGCACAGGGGAGCTTGGATGCGGCTGGGAGGTTGAGCAAAACATCCTTTTGGAAAAGTCTTCTTTAATATCCCTTGTAGATCATCTCATCCATGCGAAAGCCTCTGCTGAGCTAATGCAGGAAATCCTAGGATAAGTCAGATCCAGTCCTGTGGCGATAACTGATTTCTTAGAAACTCAGGCAGTGCATCCTGAGGGCGGGGGAGGTGAGTCGGTGCAGAACTAGCCGGCCCCTCCTTCCAGGGCTGCAGCTTCCAAAAGCAGCACCTCCACTTCAAAAGCGTGCTTCAAACAGACCTCACCTGTGTCTTTAAAAACACCCTGTAGAAACGGTTTATGACAATAATATATGTTTCTCGAAGAGTATTCCCAAAACATACACAAAAGCTCAAAGGGGACAAAATGAAAATGTTACTGCCAAGAGATAATTACTTTTCACCTTTTGGTGTTTTCATGTGCAAGTTACACACACACACACACACAAACACACACACACACACAAGTGTGGACCAGTATCAGGCATCGAGTCAGCACCCAAGAAGTGTGAACTGTTGTTATTACTATTATTTATTTCGTTATGTCCTTATAAAAACAGGATCCCCACAGTGCATGTGCTGTTTTGCAAATGACTTTTCATGTTTAATTGCCGGAACATTTCCCATCACCCTTCAAGATTTTTTTGACTGTGTAATTCTTTATGGCCACATCGTAGAAACCTGCTTTAAAACCCTCAGCATTTCCCAATCCTCCCTTCCCCGACCACAGGGCCTCAGAGCCCCAGTGCTGCCCGCCAGAGTTGTCTTCCCCAGAAAAGCCGCATGGGCCATGGGCGTCCCGCGGGCACTCCAGGCCTCCATGGGCTTCGGGGAGGCTTGCGAGGTCGAGACATTCCCTTGAATTCAACATGAATCTGTGCAATTCTGTGAAGACGGCTCTTTATTGCAGCCCGTGAGTCCCGCTTGGATGCGCCCAGGAGGAGGAAGGAGTCAATCAAAGCAGCTGGGACCAGGCACGCAGGTTTTGCAACTAACAGCAGACTTTCAGGCAACACTGGGATTCTCCAAAGGGCAGAGCAGGCTACCTAACTGCCCAGGTTCCCCCATCAGCATAAAAGGGGGTCAACAGCTTAGGACCAAACGCAGTCCCCAGTGAAAGACTAGAAAGTCTACATTCAGTCCATTTCTGCACTGTGGGTCCAAGTGGTGAATATTACAAGAAGAACAGTTCCGACTAGGAGCCAGGCAGTGTTCTAAAGGCTTTTTTTTTTTTTTGAGTCAGAGTCTGGAAGGCAATGGCACGCTTACAGACACCACAGCCTCGACCTGCTGGGCTCAGACCATCCTTCTCCCAAGTAGCTAGGGTAACAGGCATGTGCCACCTCGTTTGGTTAATTTTTTGACTTATTGTGGAGATGAAGTCTCGCCGTGTTGCCCAGGCTGGTCTCAAAACCCTGGGCTCAGGCAATCCTCTCGCCTCTACCACCCAAGTCGCTGGGATGACAGGCGTGAGTCACCGCGCCCAGCCGAGGCTCTTGCACGAACTTCCTTGACTTGCAGTCATCCTTGGAGGTAGGTCTGCATGTCACTGGCTCCTGATTACCCGCAGACACCGCTGCTGGTTCTCTACCACCCAAGGTTGCTCACAATTCCCCTCTAGCCCCAGACACCCATCCTTGTTTATTTTACTTGGAAAAAAAAAATCATGTTTACAGTATCACTCTTTTGACCCATCTTATTACAAAACAATGGAAGCTTGTTGCCCACATTTCAAAGGTCACAGAGAAATGAGTTGAATGAAGGTTGAGGGACAATTCTGTCCCTGCTGACTCAGAGATCCCGGGGACTCCCTTTCACAAAGTTGTCCAGGGAGATACAAAGTCAGAATCGCCAATCGACTGCTTGACAGCTGTCTGCCCTGACACTCCCTTTGTCACACGCACCATTTTCTGACTTTGGCCCAGGACCCCTCTGTGGAAAGACATGAGGGGTCACCAAGGGAGGTACACATATCCTGCTGGCTTCTGGCAGCTCAACAACTGGGCAGGGGGAGCTGTCCTGTGCCCACTTAAGAGGATCCGTTCCTGGCCCCCTCTCTGCACCACCTCAATCAGTCCCCATGAGGTAGCTGCAGAGACCCTCCATTTCACAGATGGGGAAACTGAGGCTCAAAGAGTTTGAGCAGGGAGCGCACAGGCCTGGGGCCTACCTCCTTCCAAGGATGGAGTTGAATGGAGGGGGCCAGAGGTTTTCACCAGGGACACCATGCTAGCACCAGAAAAACAGCAGCACTAGCTTTTATTAGTCGCCATCTCAATGCCGAGAAAGTGTTCACAACTTTGTGTTTTTATCCCATTGAATTTTCAGACTACTGTTAGTCTCTGTTTTACAGAGGAGGAGATGGCGGCTCCAGCTGGAGGATATTTCTGGTGCTGGCTCTTTAAATGTCTGGTGTGGGTGCTTCTGGCAGGAGGATATTTCTGGCGCTGGCTCTTTAAATGTCTGGTGTGGGTGCTTACAGCAGGGCCTCCCCGTCCCTCCTTGGGTGTCTTGCCCCATCTCCCCTTCCTCACCCTGCTGGGAGCCAGGTGCCTGAGCTGGTCGGGCAAATTGCAGGACACAGACAGGCATCTAGAGCGCAGACCTCACGGTGAGTCCCACCTGCCTGGGGGCGTCTCACCATCCCCAGAGAGTTTTTGCACCTGCGGCCTCTGGACTCTAGTCCTGAGTTCCCTCCACAGTCCTGTACCCAGCCCTTTAAAAGTGGGCTTGAGGGAGAGGACTCCCCTTCTCCTCTTAGGAGAACTGTCTCACACCCCTGTCCTCATTTGATGAGAGGGTACCAGGAGACTCCAGGATGCCACGTTAGCTAGTGCATATTAATCAGCACCTTGGGGAAAACCCAACACAAGAACATTTAAAGTCAATGAAATCAGCACCACGTGGCAGCTCTGGAGAAGAGAGAACCTGCTTTCCACCTGGCCTGGCCTGCCTGGATGAGAATGTAGTTTTGCCTCTGTGAGATTCCTGGCAGTGCCCGCAGCAGGACCTCTCTGTTTCTGGCGTGACTGGGAATCTGGCATGTGGGAAGGCTCTTCGGGACTTCCCTGGCTTTGGCTGGAATCCAGGCTGAGGTTGGGACTGTTTAGCATTGCACGGAGCTGGCCGGAGCTTCCACGAACATTCAGAAGAAACAAATGCTGTCATAGGTATTTCCCTTGAAAAGCAGACAGAGTACACCATGTCTTTCTTTGTTTGGGAAAAGACAGAAGTGAGAATTCAGTGCTGAGTTTTTCTTGAAGATCCAGCATAATTTCCATCAGTCTGGGGTCATGGAATATGTTCCTCAGTGAACATGCTACATTTTTATCAGGAACATATTGAATGGTGTGGATTGTTATTGCTATGTGGCAAATTACCCAAAACTTAGTGGCTAAAACAACTGTAGGACTTTGCTCATGCTTTTGTAGATCAGGAATTCAGGAAGGGCTCAGCTGGGTGGTTCTCACTAGAGGTCTCTCCTTTGGATGGGGTCAGATGTCAACTGGGTTGGACATTAGATGACACATGCTTACGGCTACCAGTGGATGCTGGGTGGCGTTTGGGAGCTCAGCTGGGATGTGGGTTGGGACATCCACATATGGCCCCTCCAGCATGGCGGCCTCTGGGCTGTCAAACTCTCGACATGGCAGCCAGCTTCCCCCAAAGCAAGTGTCCCAAGAGGACCAGGCGGAAGCTGTGTGCTATTTGGTGAGCTGGCCTGAGATGTCACAGGGACGTTTCCATTGTGTGAAGTTGAATGAAGGAGTCACAGGCTGACAGGTCCAAGGGGAAGCACACACACCTAACTTCTCAATAGGAGAAGGTATGTGGGCAGGGGACAGGGCTGTGGCCATCTCCAGTCTGTCTCCTCGTGTTTATCTACCACAAATGAAGGAAATCGATACAGCTTTCAAGACTAGGAAATCACTAGATAAGATGCAGTTCTTCTTGACTTTGCTGGAGCTGCCACTCATACTGTTTCAAGCCTTAGAAGACTATTCACTAAACACCCAGTCAGGACAGCAGAACGCACCTGTCTGGGGAGCAGCCTGGACTCCTTGAGGTCAGCATCTCTGTCCAGGGGACAGGAGTCGGGGACGATGAGAGGCTAGGGAAGAGCACGAAAGGTCGAAGGCGGTTTTGCCTGCACCCTTTCATCAGATTACCAGGATGATCCAGTGAGGTTGGGCACCTGTCAGATCGGTGCATTGCATAGGAAATTTGATTAACAGGAGGTCCTACTAGCAAGCATTTTGTCTCCTGCTTCAAGAACCAGGTGGGCGGTTCATGGCAGGTGCATCTGCTTGGTCATGGTGGTGGGCCCTGGGGCCTTCTTCCTGCTCTGCACTGCTTCTGTGGGTGTGGCCTCCTGCTTACAAAAGGGCTTCTTCCCCTCCACAAATAGGGAAGAATTGCCAACTCCCTGACAGCCTTCTTAACTGCCAGTCACTGTTCTAAGGGTTTTGGTTGTGTTTATTCATTCAATCCTCCCCAGCAACCTATGTGGCAGGTGCTATTTTATTGCAAGAATGTTGAAGCCCAGGGAGGGTAAGTCACGTGCCAGAGTCACCGGACTTGGCAGTTCTAAGTGTAGAACCCAGGAGCCCAGCTCCAGGCAACTGGATTTAGCCCCCACACCCTGTCACCTCTGTCCAACAGTATTTCAGGCAAAAAGAAGGGCGGGAGAGGGTGTCCCAGAAACCCTCAGCTTGTTCTTCATCTGCCAGAAATGTATCCCAGAGCCATTTATAACCGTAGAGAATCTGGGGTCCCAGTGCACTCAGCTGGGTTTCTTGCTGTCCTCAAACAAATTAGCGTCTTGTTAGAAAAGAGTGCAGCATACTGGGGGCAGGGGCCGCTAGCAAAGGCTGAAACACAGGCCATTTATCTTTCTGGATCTCATTTTCCTCTAGGTTCACCCCTAGTACACAGAGTCCAGAACACAGGTCTTCTGAAGAGGCTTGGCTCAATCAGAAAGAGGACAGAGGCCAATGCAGTAGTTCATTCCTGCAATCCCAGTGTTTTAGGAGACCGAGGCAGGAGAACTGCCCAAGACCAGGAGTTCCTTCAGCCTGGGCAACATAGTGAGAACCCATCTCTTAAAAAAAATTTTTTTTTAATAATCCAGATGTGGTGGTGTGTACCTATAGCTGCAGCTACTTGGGGGACTGAGACAGGAAGATTGCTCGAGCCCAGGAGTTCAAGGCTGCAGTGAGCTATGATCATACCACTGCACTCTGACCTGGGTGACAGAGGGAGGCCTTGTCAAAAAAGGCAAGGAGGGAGAAGGGGAGGGAGGGAAGAAGGAAGGAAGGAAAGGAAAGAAAAAAGAGAGGGATGGGTCAGCTCAGTGGCCGGCCAGAAACTCAGGTGGCTGAGGGTTGAGGACCCAGTCTTAGCCATCAGCTAAACATGTACAGCAGCATCAGAGCACCTGGCACCTGGACCCGTCATAAACAGGGCAAGGTAGACAGCTATGTCAGCCTTGGCTGAAGCATTGACATTGGCGTGCAGAGCCATGCACTGCTCGTTCTGCGAGCCAGGCACTCCTTCCCAGAGTGGTCCCTTATCTCCGAGCCTCTGCAACATCCATCAGTCCATGCCCAGGACGCCCCACCCAGAGTGCCCCATGCTAGGGTCCTGCCAGCCCCCCGCCATGAGCGATGCTCTGTGGCCTTTCCTTTGTAATTTTTAAACTGCCTGACTTCAGGGTTATGTTGAAGTGCTTGAGCGTTGGCATTCTGGTAAAAACAGGCACACTCAATATCTCTGATTGCTAAGGCAGCCCTTCCTCTCAAGACTGTTAAGGTCTGTAAAACTGACATTCCATACAGCTGGGCTGATAGTAAGTCACTGTAGTCAGGAATCTCCTGCCATCTTGAGGGATGCACATAACCTGGTGGAGACTTCATCTGTGAAAGGGGTATGTGAAGCCTCTTCAAACTGAGCACCAGCCAGAGGGATCTGGTGGCTCTTGGGAACATTTGTCCTCCTTGGCAGGCATGACCAGCCAGTCAGGCTGATGGAACTATCTTCTGTCCCGAAGACTGCTGTATGTGAAGTCCATTCAGTTCGAAGTCCACTTCTGCAGCTGGTCATGGAGGAAGAGCCTGGATAAAGGATGGGATCATGGAGTTCTCTGCTGGAGTATTGGCCCTCATTTTCTAGGCAGATGGCCTGGAGTCGTCCATTTGGCAGTCAGCTCTCAGGGGATCTCTCTGGTGAGACATGGCCTCTGCTTAGGAGACAGCTGGGGACTCAGTCTCCAGGCTGGGGAGGAAGAGAAAACACCATCTCTGTTAATATGTTTACTTACCTGAATCACTGATACCCAAGCAGGAAACAAAACAGCAACAAAAACTCTCAGCAAAGCAGAATGAGACGTGGTCCCGCACCTCAAAGTCTGTTATCTCTGGACATCAGAATGTTGTGCATGTTGCAGGGGACTCTCTGCCTGGTTCCCCAGCTATGAAATAGATCTTCCAACGAGGAGAAGGAAGTGTAGATGAAGGGTTCATTTGCACTTGAATGGAATCCGCTGTCTCTGAATACCGAGCAGGTCAGGATGCTGATTCTCTTTCAGATTCCTCTCCCACCCCTATTGCCATAGAAGGACCTGTGGGACTGAAGGCTGTGGATGGAGCAACTTGACCGTGACTTTAGCTCTCCTTGTTGCACAGGCTCGGAGACAAGGGACCACTCTGGGAACATATTAACCAAGTACCCTGATCTCTGCGATGTCCTGTGAATATCAGGGAGTAAGACACGTCACGTGAGCTCTGTTCAAAATTGGATGTGAATTCTTCAACAATCAGCACTAGTTTTTGTTTTTGTTTTTGTTTTTTCTTTCATTGGCCAGTGCCAAGCCGCCGTTTGGCCTGGTAAGTAGAAATGTGCACACATTAGGGAACTAAACCAAGTTACAGGATGAAGGGAACTTCTAAAAATAAAAATGTAAAAAGTGAGGGTGCTGTCCAGCTCCACCTGCAGGGAGCTACCTGCCACATCTTTTCTTACCAAGAAAAGATCACCAAGGTCCTTCCTGGGTTTTAGTTCTGCAGTTCTATGTTTTGCCAAGTTAACTGTAGCATATTTAATTATTACTTAAAAAGTGTTATGGTCCAAGTAACGCTCAGCTGCTCTCCCTTGATACCGATAAATCAAAGGGGCAGGAAACTGGTAGAAAGAAGTTTATTTCTGAGTTCGAATCCAGGGAGTAGAGCCAGACTTGAGGTCTTTCTAGAATGGTTCTGCCACCTTTCAGGCCTCGTAGGCCACTTTTATAGACCAGAGTTGTCCATACCTATACGTCAGCCATGTGACCAGCAGAGCATTGTATAGGACTTAAGTTACAGTTGCATTTTACACTTAGATAGAAACATTTAGAGTAAAGGAAGTTTACAATACCTAAGACATCATGCATTGCAAAAGTTATCAAATCACAAGACTTCTGGTTACATTGGTACTATATTGCTCAAACCTACAACTATTAAAAAAGGGAGCGAGTAGGGATTTGCATCTTTGGGCATAGTCTACAGGAAAGTCAAGGTTCCTCTGAAGCTACTTACTGGGAAAGCACAGAAAACAAAAGGATTCTCAGGGATGTTCTGGGGAATGTGCAGGAGCCCTTGAACCCTTGCCAAGATCTTCTCTAGGGGCTATGACAACATGGACGGACATTAGTGGGTCTCTGTATCAAAAGCATACTTTCCAAAGGGAAAAATTAGGTAATTAATAATATACATGGAGAATATCATGTTGGAACACCATACGAGCCAAAACATGTCAGCTCTTTGAAAAGGCCAAATATAATCATATTAATAGGAAAAACAACCAGCAAAGATCAGGACGTTATGAAGAAGCCTGTGAATCAACTGTTATTATTATTATTATTATGTGTAATGCATATTTTATTGTGTAGATAATTGTGACATTCTAGTATATAATATACAAGAATTATTATAAATTTCATGAATAATAAAAGATATGCATGATAACACTATCAATTATAACTTACACTGATTGGTGCTTATTAAATACTAAGTGCTTTACTTCTGTCTCCATGTATAAGCCTCATACTAGCCCTGTTACAGTGACCTGCTAATATCCGTCCATCTTGCCACAGCCCCTAGAGAAGGGCACTCCTAGTGGGTAACTTCAGGGGACCCTTGACTTCCCTGCAGACTACGTCCAAAGATGTAATCCCTATGTACTTTTCTTCTTAGTAATCATAGGTCTGAACAATGTGGTATCAATGTGATCGTAAGCCTTGTAATTCATTTAACTTTTGCATCAATGTAATCATAAGTCTTGTGATTTGTATAACTTTTGTATCAATGTAATCCTGAGTCTTGTGAGTTGGGGAACCTTTGTAATGCATGACAAACTTCCTTTACTCTAAATGTCACTATCTAAATGTAAAACACAGTTGTAACTTAAGTCCTATACAATGTTCTGCTGGTTATGTGGCTTTGTATAGATACCAACAACTCTGGACTATAAAAGTGAACTGTAAAAACCTGGAGGGTTAGCAGAACCATTTTAGAAAGACCTCGAGTCCAGCTCTGCTCTCTGGATTCGAACTCCGAAATAAACTTCTTTCTACCAGTTCCCTGCCCCCTCTGATATATTGGTATCAAGAAGAGCAGCCGAGCATTACTCAGACCATAACAGCCCTATGAGTAAGACACCGTTATTGTCATCTTGAGTTTAAAGAGGGGGCAACTGAGTCCCAGCATGGGGAGTCATGTCCTCAGTGTGAGAATGACCCCTCACCTCTGTCCCTGGGCCCTCACCCACATATCATGAAGAGTTTCATGGGATGCCGTACACAGACAATCATTTGATTCCATGTTCCCAGTGAGTCCCATGGTAGTGGGTTATCAGAACTTATTCACACTCATGTCACTGAAGTTGGCACGCAATCCCCCATTGCTAAATTTGACTGGCTAAAAAAATTAATTAAAGGCCTGTATTCCTGTCTCATACATTCTCTTGTAGACGTTTCTCATGCAGAACCTGTGATCCTTCGTCCTGATGTTAATATAAACATCCAGCAAACCCATTCAGGAAAAACTCAGCGAGAATCACCAGGTGCCAGGCAGGGGTCCATACCCACTCACAGTGCTCCAGAGAAGGAAGGGGTGAAGTTCCCACCCCCTGAATTCCCACCACCAGTGGATATGAAGCTGAGGTGCACACTGCTTCATTCACTCATTCGTTCATTCATTCATTCATGCCAGAAACATGCATTGCACTCATAGTCCCTCGGTGTACCGAGAGGGACCAAGTCTCCACCTCTTCCCCTGGAAGCATTCATACAACCAACCAAGGAGGAGACGGTCCCCGGGCCAAACAACCGCAGAGCACTTAAGGATATGGAACACATGCAGGAGGGGCCCGGCCTTTCCCAGGGGAGCGAGGTCACATCTTTGGAAGAGAGGCGCAAAGGATTCACCGGACGGCAGGGACAGAATCACAGGGTTGGAAGGAAACACAGTCACCTGGAGCTTTGGGTTCCAAGCTTGCGGATTTCACAAACCGCAGCCATCTCCCTTCACACTGCAAAAGAGACAACTTGGAAGAGTCAGACTTTTGCTTTTATGTTGGCAACTACAGGCCCTAACCTCATTGCCTGCTGTCGCCATGGTTTCTCACAGAGCAGGGCAGCACTGCCATGTTAGAACAAGCAGGGCCCGTGCTCCCTTCCTTTCCTCCTGTCATGTCCTCTCTTCCCCTGCAGGGAGGACACACCCGGTTGCCTTGTCCTCAGCATCTGCTTTTCTCTGCCTGGGGCTGCCTCTGGGCTTTGCCACCTACATGGCACGCTTGAGTTCCCCGAAGTTCACGCACACGCACTCACACACGTGCACATGTTCTCACACTGGCATCAGCACTTTTTGAGCAATGACTACCCAGGTTTGGTGTACTGTAACTGCTTCTGTGGGGGAGCTCTGAGCATCTGTCTACACTGGCTTCCTGGGGCTCCTAGCAGGGCTGAGCTCAGTGGCCCGTTTTGCTAACTGGTCCAATGACCCATCCATCATCGGCTGCCCTCCGCCCCCTTTTCTTTTCCTCACGCAACCACTGACTTTTCTGGGAGCATCAGTTAAACAAATGTCTTCGCGTGACCCCTTGTCCCTGCATCTTGTGGGAGGGAACCCAAATTCAAACAGTCCCTGAGGACTCTGGCTGCCGTCTCAGGCCAGCCCTGCATGGAACTTGCTCCAAAGAAGTAAACAAGGTGAAGTGCCCACAGCTTCATGGCGACGTCCACAATTAGAACGGCCCCATGAGAGACATAGGGAATGTCGTGGAAGCCACCAGCCCCAGGATTGCCCAGCACCGGGTCCCGGTGTCTTCTGGAGGCTTTGGTTCTTGGCAAAAGGAGAACTGCCCAGCTGGTCAGGCCCTGGTCTGTGAGGGCTGAAGGCAGGGGCTTCATGAGAAGGAATGTAGGACTCCCACTCTTGGTCTGGCAGTTCTGAAAGTCTGCAGTGACACAGACCAAGCCGGCCTGTGAAGGGTTGTGCTGGGAAGGATCTGTGCTCATGGTGAACTCGGGGAAACGAAATTCACTGTCCTGCGTGGCTCCATAACCAACTGTAAAGAGGAAGAGCTGGGCTCAAGTGAAAGAGCCAAACCAAACCAAACAGAGAAGTGCTGGTGTCACGAAACAAGAACCACTCGATGGCCTCTGAAGCCACCACTGCTGGCATTTATTGTGTCTATTTTAATGCATATGTACATTGCTCTTAATATAACTTAAATGCTTGTGTATTTAATTCTCATAACCACTCTGTGAGGGCAGCAATTTTATTATCCCCATATTATAGATAACGAAACGGAGGCATAGGAGAGTTTAAGACAACTTGCCTGAGATTAGCAGCAACCAAAGTAAGAGGCTTTCAAGTTAGGATTTAAGCTCAGGCAGTTTGCTTTGGGATATTATTGCTTTCTGCTCACTAAAATGAAATTAAAAATGGAGAATCTGGCTAGTAGCTCCATGAAGGTCTTCGGAAGTCTTTCTGCTCCGTTTTGCAAGCTTCTTTGCTTAAGGTCTCACGGTCTGATAAGTCTGCTGGAGCGCTGTTCATTGCGTGTACATTCCAGGCAGAAAATAGTGGCAGGGGAAGGAGGAAGACAAAAGGCAGCCCTCTCAGATGAGTCAACACTGAGATATTTTCTAGGAAATCCTACACAATAGTTTTTGCTTATATGTCAATGTCAATGATAAAAAGGATAATTTTAAAATGCAATGATCAGACATAGAAACTCTTCACCTTCTTTGTTCTTCTTTCTGGATCCAGGTAGCAAGAACCGTGTGAAATTACAATAACATCTGCCATTCTCTGGTTAGCACTGGAATTCCTGCGTTCCAAAACACTTTGAGTGAAGAGTCACCGCGATTACCCTCGCTGCGTAGATACGGAGTTGGAGTGACTGGCGGAGCCCTTCTGGTCCTGTGTTTAGATTAAATTGGCACCAGCAATTCTCCTGGCAAGGCTTGCTTTCATGTCCCTATTGGGGTCATTAAGTGAGCAACTCTACAAAGGAGACTCCCTCATGTTTACATGATGCCCCAGGGGACTTAGCAGTTAACTCCTCCCACCCTGGAGGTGTGAGAGCTGCAGATACCTCTCCCCCTCACTTCTCGGCTTGCCCTGCCCGCTCAGGAGACCCAGGGAATATGCAGAAAGTAAGTAACTCGGCACCTCTCAAGCTCGATCTTCCCAGAGAGCTTTCATGTCGTTGTTGTTTTGATTGAAAAACTTGTGAATTTGCAGAACGCAGCATAGGACCAGACCCAACCTTAAGCACCACATCATTTCACATGGATGCCTGGCACCTGTCCATCGGGACCACATTACTGCACAGCGTCTCTGGGACCTTCTGGGACATGGGATTGGCGGGATGTGGAGCCTGGTGGCACCAGGTCCAGGGTGGGCTCCAGTCTAGTTGTGTGCTCCTGCTCCCTCAGCCGGGGGAGTGGCCTTGGCTGGGCATACACCGGGGACATTCAGAGGTTCATTGTGATTCTTGATTCAACCTCTAGGTAGTGGTATCTTTCTGGGAAAGGTGGCTTAACCTTACCTGGCCTGTTTTTCATCTGAAAGGTAGACATAATCATGGGCTTGTGTGACCCATTAGTAAGCCAGAGCTGTTTCCAGCCTTTGTACTCTAATTAGCCATAAAGCTGTGCAAAGACAACGTGCAGAACAGAAAGGCTAGAATCACTCGGGAGCAAAGACCCTTCCCTTCCCCCCAGTAGCCCTCCCCATCCTTGAAAGAGTTTCCCCCCTAATAGCTTTCCTCATCCTTGAAAGGATTTTCTCTCTCCTCATAATCCTCCCCATCCTCGAAAGAGCCTTCCCTCCCCCAGTAGCGCTTCCCATAGCCCTTCCTGTCCTTGAAAAATCCTTTCCTCTCATTATCCTTCCCATCCTTGAAAGAACCTTCCTTCTCCCCATAATGCTTCCCATCCATGAAAGAGTCTTCCCTCTCTCAAAGCCCTTCCCATCCTTGAAAGAGCCATCCTCCTCCCCATGAACTCCTCCCATCCTTGAAAGAGCCTTCCCTTCCCCTTGAGTCCCTCTCTTGTCCTTGTGTTCTTCAAGTCTCCATTTTCACCCATCCCACCTTCCCTAGGTTGTACCTTCTAAGGCAGGAGCAGCAAGTTGACTGAGAAAGCATCCACCCTTCCCCTCCTGGGCATTTCTACTTGTTTCCAGTTGAGTGGGCTCAAGGAAGGGGCGGTGGCCTCATTAATGGTGTATGTGCCATAGGGCCATGACGCTTGCAAAGTCTCAAACAGCTCAGTGAAAAACGTTTAAATGTTTAAAGCAAAAGGAGTTTGAGTGTTGCAGTCTAGATTTTGTTCTAGATGAGGGCATGAGAGAGTCTTGTCAGTGGCTATGAGTCCACTTCCCCTGGGATTTACAACTTGATTTCCTTGGCTGAGAATTCTGTTCTTGTCTTAACCACAATCTCATGAAATATTAACAATTTCCACACTGGAAATTGCAGAAACGAGCATGCACGTGAGAGAGACAGAGAGAGAGAGAGAGAGAGAAATTAGCAACTTCCACACTGGAAATTGCAGAAGCACCTGCGTGCATGTGTGTGTGAGTGAGAGAGAGAGAGAGAATGTGCACACATATTATTTTAGAAAAAATATTAACAATTTCCACACTGGAAATCACATGCTTGTGTGTATGTACACATAATTTTATTCTAGAAAATATTAACAATTTCTTCACTGGAAATTGCATGCATGAATTCCAGAGGATTCTAAAGAACACCTAGTGGTAGTGTGGTCTAAGAATGCTGGTGCCGTGTGCCAGGATCCTGGGCGAGCATGTCTCCTTGACTCTCCATGATCCTCCGTCAGGCTGGGATTGTTACTCCTAGATAGAGATGAAGAAGCTGAAGTCAGACAGGCAATCTGAGGCTCTCCAGGTTTGCATGGCTGGTCGGGGTGGGGTCAGGTCAGCATCCGGGGCTGTTACAGGGTTTTACCCAGAAAGAAGGTGCCCGATTCTGGAACTTTCCCCAAGATGTTCATCCCTGCCTGGAAACTGCCTACGCTTTCCCTGATGGTAGGTAAGAACAGGCCTACAGTCCCCAGCCTGGGGTTTCCTTGGCTGGTCCCCAAAGCCTGTCACAGCTGCCTTTCTGCTCCGGCCAGCTCACAGCACTGCGCTCCTTGGCAATGCGTCCCATCCCTCATCTTTGACCCTCTGCTCTTCTGGCTCCAGAAACACTCAGGGCTGTCCCTCGCTCTCCTCTTCTGTCAGCAGCTATGAGGCAAGCCCGACCTTGGTGGCCGAGTATCACTACTCTCTCGGGCACAGGGTGGCAGTGGCGGGAAGGCATGCCTCTCTGGGCAGTCCTAGCACTTCTGCGTAAAACCTGGGCATGCTCTGCCCATGATTTCCCTCATCGGGTCCTTAGGCTGGAAGGAACTTCTCAGGCTGGAATGCTCATCCCCTCAAGGGTGGGAGAAGTCACTCAAAATGCTTCTGAGTTGGAGTCAGGATCATTTCTGTGGGTGTTTACTGTCCGAATGGACTTCCTTTCCTTCTGGGATCCATCGCAGCCTGGGTGTGAATCCCAGCTCTGTCACTTACCACCGTGTGACCTGAGGCAGGTGACTCAGCCTCTCCGAGCATCCTTTTCCTCCTCGGTGAAATGAAGCAGGACTGCTGGGTGTACTGACTGGTGAGGGCACAGGCTTAGAGCAGCCCCTGGTGCACAGTGAGCATCTGCTGGCGGGTGCCTCTTTCCTTGTCCGCAGCTCATAGTCAGTGATCAGGGAATCCTCAGTGCCTCTTTGCAAATAAAAAGATGCAGGAGCTTCACAGCTTCCATGGTTCTAAGGGACAAGTTGTGGCATACCTGAAGTAGACCCTAGATAGAGACCTCCCCGCCCCCCTCCCTAAAATGCAAGTTATACAGAAACTTGCTGCTGTGGTCTGAGCGCAAGAATTCATGGGTTGGAAATTTGGTCCCTGGTGTGGCTGTGTTGGGAGGCGGGGCCTCTGAGAGGAAATTAGGTCACTGAGAAGGATGGATGCCGCTCTCTCGGGACTAATTCTCCAAGGAGGTGGAATTCACAGGAGCATTTGTAAATACGCAGGCAACACTGAAAGAAGCAGAGAGGGCCCCTAATTATTGAAATGCACACCCCGAAAATTCAGTGAAGGACTATGAAGACCTAAGGGCTGAATAGTCCCCTAACTGCGTCCCCAAGGATGAGATGCATATCAGGGCCACACAGGCTGATTTTAGGTGGAATCAGGCACAGGATTCACTGAAAGAAGTAGAAAGAAAATGTTTTTTCTACTCTTTTGTCAATGCATCCGTTTAACTCCAGGATGAAGTCTCAGTTTGGAGCTAATATGTCTTTAATGCTTCTCTGACACTTACCAGTCTCCCTTTATAATGAGTGAGCTACCTTGGGGAAGAAGCAGCATTCTGCAAGAACTCAGAAACTTTGTTTTGTTTTCATTATATTTACTTTTAAGAGACACCAGTTTTCTGTTTATAGTAGTTGTGTCAGGTTTATTAAGTGCAAGTAGAAGTCTATTAAATTTTAATTCAAATTAAATTTAAAATAAAATTATTGCAATAATTTTACAATAAAATTAAATTTTAAAAATTATTATTAAAATTAATGATTTAAATTATGAAAGTTAATTTTCATAATTTATTAAAATACTCTTTATTTTTCTAAAATAATTTAGAAGATTTTATTAAATTATTAAAATTATTTTAAAATAAATTGAATTATTAAAATTGAACATTCTTAAATTTAAAAACTTGAATGTATTAAATTTAAGTAGAAATCTCAGTTATATAAAAAGAAAATGTTAGATGCCTAATAGCAAAGTAAGGATGGGTAATGTTATTCTACAGTCGTCCCCAAAACTTTAGTGACTGACCACAGCAAAGGTTCATCTTGGGGAGAGGAGTTTATAACTCTCCAGGTCATCACCCCTGTCTCAGGCTCAGCATTCCAGGCAGCTTCTATCTTGTGATGCTAGCACAGCATTAAGCGTCAAGGTTTGCCTCAGGACAGGAAAGTGAACTGGAAAGTCCTTCACAGGTAATTAAAAGCATTGACTAAGTCTGAGCCCGTGGGTTTGAGACCCACCTGGGCAACTTGGTGAGACCTCGTCTCTACAATAAAACAAAAAATTAGCCGGACAGGGTAGCGCGCACCTGTAGTTCCAGCTACTTGGAAGGCTGAGGCGGAAGGATCACCGGAGCCCAGCAGGTCGAGGCTGCAGTGGCCGGGAGCGGCCACTGCACTCCAGTCTGGGTGACAGAGTGAGACTCGGACTCAAAAAAAAAAAGAAGTGACACATCACCTTTCGGCACCACCCATCAGCCAGAACTAGTCACATAGCCCAGCTCAACTGCAAAGGGTGCTGGGAAATGACATCTTCCATCTGCTCAGCTCTAATAATATTTACCATATCTTTGGATATGCTAAGAGGGAACAAATACCTAGCAACTACATGCAAATAAGAAAACATCTTAACGGTGAAATGGCATGATTAAAATCTGGGAAACTCTAGATTGTAGTACACTGGTATCACTTAAGAAGGCTTAAGCTAAATTCGCCTCAATAAGCTTAAACAATAAGGAAACTTATAATGTTGTATAAGGGAAGTCCAGGTTTCCAAGTTGGCTGGGGTTTCCGGCTGAGCCCAGCATTCTACAATATCATCAAGGACCCAGGTTCTTTCCATGTTTCCACGCCTTCAGTCTTGGCTCCAGCTTCAGGCTGGTCACAATGGCTGCAGCAGTTCCAAGAAAGGGACAGGAAGGGAACCTTTCTTTCTTATTTCCCCTTTATGACATAAAGGAAGCATTTTTCATGTCTCATTGGTCAGAAGTGGGTCACTTGGCCATTGGTAAACCAATCACTGATGAGGGAGTAGGGAATATGATTGGCTTAGGCTAATGAGACTCACTCCTGAGAGGGTGTTGGAGCCACTTCCTTAAGGGATACTTAAGCAAAATTGGGTGAAGTTAGCAAGACAGAAATGGAGGTGCCCCATTCAGCTGAGAGAGAGAGAGATGGAGATGGAGAGGGAGAGGGAGAGAAAATAGATAGATATAGGTTGGTGGATGGATGGATGAATGGATGATTGGACAGAAACATACACAGAGATTCAGACATCTGGATCATGTAAACCTAAATTTATTGCTCTCCAGGAAAAGGGTAGTTGTTAGGTATTTGTTTCCTCTTAGCATATCCAAAGAAATTGCTTATTCTGATATCGCTTACATAATTGCTGCATCTCTTCCTCTCTTTGCACAGAAATAACTGTCTTTCACATACAACACACCACCTTTTAGCAAAGTAATTGAGTAACTCTAGGACCTCTGTGGGCCCTATGGTCTCCTGTGGTCTAAGAAAATCATGTTCCTTGAGTGAATGAAGCAATTTTTCAGGGCCCTAGTTCAGTAATTCTCCAAGACGAATTCATCTACATTTCAGAAGGTGCCCCATACCACCTGACTTAGTGGAGACTGGTTGATCAGGCTTGCCCAATGTGGAAATGTCTCTCGGTCCCCATGGGGCTTTAGCAGCAAGTGATAAAACAGTGACAGCTCTGGGTGGGAGCCTTGGGTCCTGGGACTCTGTTCACATTTTCAAGTTCCAGACCCTCCTGATGGATCCACAGATTCCTCATGTATAAAATGAAGATCGCCTTGAGGTGGAAAGTTTTGTAGTTCTAGAGCCTGAGAACACAGGAGGAGCTGTGGAAGAAGAGGCCAGAGGGTTGGTGAAGTGGAACTCGCCTGAATGAGGGCTACAGCTGCAGTCACTATAGGAGAGGCTGAGAGGGAAAAGGACATCGATATCAAGCCCTGTCTTCTTATTCCAAACCTTAATTGTGCAAGAAATAGATCTCTGATTCTTTGCAAGTCGACCTGCCCCCCAATTTGAACTTCTTTCCTCTGAATCACAATCAGTTCTCAAATCTCCCATTCCCCTTTGCCAGGGCAATATCTATCGGCTGCGGGGCTCATGTAGTAGTACCAAGTGTCAGAGGGAGACGTGCCTGTCCTTGATGTTGACATGCACCGAGGTGCCACCAAGATTCTCATCCTTCCTGTCCAGTTGGCCCTTCAGGTATAGTGACCATTTGCATGCCATGTCTGGGGACACTGGAATTCTGCAATGTCATCTGTTACCTTGCCCTCCTGGGTTAACTCACAGTCATTTCCTCTCTGAGTCTTACCATTTGCAAGCAGGGAGCAGGCACTCATTTGCAAAATGTGAGAAGATTCAACGTTATAACAAAGACCCATATGAACCATGGCTTATGCCAGATGAAGTTAATTTATCTGTCATGGCAGACACAGGCAACCCAACCTCAACTTAACCATTAGGTGAAGTGTGGCAGAACTGGGGAGATCAGGTCATAGAGAGACCAGGAAATTAGAAGGCTTGTCAGTGGGTGCTGAAGGTGGGGTAAAGAAGAGGACAAAGGAACCGGGATCAGAATCTCTCTAGCTGGTAGAGGAAAGATGGTGGAATCCGTCCATGAACGTGATCTCCAATAGCAGCAAGACTTCCAAGAGATGGTCAAGATAGAAAACAATGATTTGGAAATGATCGTGGTAGAAGAGGAACATGAATAGACAAACATCTCTCTTTCCATGCAATTACTGAAGGGACAGAGCCAGCACTCTCCATGCAGAAGAAGCCCCCAAAAAACTGTATAATCAGAGAAACACAATTTCAGTTCATAAAACCTCCCAACTTCTTCAATTAAGTCCCGGCATGTTCAGCTTTTTAAGAATGCCCTCCCTTCTTACACCAGCCCATTCTCAGGCACAGTCCAAAGCTGCCTTGAGAGTGAGCTAAAAGATGCTCAGAATATTTCCCTAACTGCACCAATCTCTTAAACCCCATTGCAAACACAGAGAGAAAGTTAAGTCTCGGTTTCCAGATTTGTACAGCTTTACCTCCTTTGGCCTCTATTGTTGATGCCTGGGAGGCCTCAGTTACTGGAAGAGACAGCCCCTTGTGTAAACAATGCTGCCACATCCTGATGTCATGGCTCAGGATTTTAGAACTTCCAGTTTCTGGTCTTTTCTATGGGACTTTCCAAATTCTGTCCCTTTTCCCAAATTTAATATGAAAAAATAAATTTTGAGTTGCAGGGATTTAGAAATAGAAGAAGGTGCTTAAGGATGCTTTCATTTATTTGAAAAATTTGTACCGAAATAGCTGTGATGAAAGACCAGAAAGAAAACTGGTTGAATGAAAGGCTAAAGAAATAATAAGTCTAAAAGGTATTATTATTATTATGTAGGGCTTACTAATGGGCCAGACCCATCAATTCACACACATGATTGCACCTAACCACAACAGTAATTGAGGTGAGTGTAGTTATTTTTAACATTTTACAAATGGGAGGGGTGGGGAGCACTTATTAATTTTTAGTTGTATTGATTGATTGATTGATTGATGTACTAATCAACTTCTGTGCAGAAATGGTAGCTTTTGCTTGAAAAAAAATCAGGCAGAAAGAGATGTGTTGTCCCTGATACAGTCTATTTCTGTAACTTACCGCCAAATAGTAAGCCTCCAGGGCCTTGACTTTGACATTTGACTCTTGATACTTCTTCTGCTTCCTCCCAGCCTCTGGAGGCCTGGGTGGGCCTGGATCTACCCTCCCCACCTGTTTGCTTTCCTCATCCTGGGTGAGGAGATGGAGGGTTTTTAGCATGTGCAGATGTATTTTCCTTGGACCACCCAAAAGTCATAAACCAAGGAGGGATTAAAATACCTATCCCCTGAGTGTCTCTTTAGGAGGTGACTAAATGATGGAAAATGAACATGAAGTGTCGTGGGAAGAAACCTTGGGTCAGACAGTTGCCAAGGCCTCCTGAGTTAGCGGTTGGAGCTCACACCTTGAGTCAATCACCAACTAGAATATTCCCCCAGAATAATGTCACCAAAAGCCTGCTGACTCGGCTCATTCATGATTAACTGGGGGAGGCTCGGGAGAAGGTCAGTATGTCTTCTTCTGGAAGGTCTCAAGTGCAACTGTGAATTTGTCACTGAGAGAAATGCTGATGGGTCATGTTGGTAAATGTCCCTGCAGCACAGACCATGGAGGCAGCTGAATGGAGAAACAAGGTTGAAAAGCAAGAGTTATAAAAGTAGATAGAACTGGGTCCACATGTTCCCTCTGGGGAGACTACTGGTTTCTGCCAAGATGGAGTAGCACCATCCCTCCAGGTCCTACCTCTTGCACCTAAAAATCCTGACTATAACACAACAGATGGACCTGTAAAGACTCTGAAATGTGAAATGAAGGAAGCAGACTCTTTGGGAACCTCAAGACTTAAGGAATGTCTCTGGGACATTCCCTCAATTTTCATGTTGCCTTGCATCTATTTAAGACATGGTGTCGTGAAAGCCCAGAGACCCAAAGCATCAACAGGCCCAGACAAAAGTGATCCTTGGAAAGTCTCTTTCCCCTAGTCAACATACCAGGAAAGGTATAGAGTAACAGAACAGAAAACCTTTAGGACCATACCTACCCAACTCTGGCCAACCAAATACCAATGGAAAAACTCTTTCCTCTGCAACACTCCACTCACTTGTACTGGCAGAGTGAGTCAGGACATAATCTTCCATTCTTTGTCTGGTAGTGGGCAGTGCTTTGATTCCCTTGCCAGGGTAGGATAGGGGTGTTCAGAAGTCAACAGACTGAATGTACCAGTATAAGGAAGAGTTTGGCTGTACTCCTCCACCATCATTCCCACCCTCCATGCTGGCAAGATCCAATGTGGGGCTGAGCCTCTAATCCCTCCCAGAATCAACGAGGCTGAATGAAGTGGTAGGATGACGAGGAAGGGTTAGTTTCTACTCTAGTCCCTCCACACCCCCTTGATGTCTGTGGGACCCAGTGGGTAGTTAAACCTCTACCTTGAGACTCAAGTTGAATGAGTATAAATGAGGCAGGACTAGTCAGCACTCTGCTTCCCCCTCCCTGGTATTGGTGGGACACAGCAAGGAGCTGAGCCTGTTCCCCCAACTGGAAGTAATAAAGCAGTGTGAGTTGGTGTCAGTGGTACTGAGCAGAAAGGTGAATTTCCAGCTTACTATCTGCAATGAGGTGGTGTGAGTCACTGCCCACTTATGTGAGGTGGGTCGGTGGAGCCCCAGGGATAGTTGAGCAACCACCCCACCCTAGATCTACATGCCATACCCAAGCAGGATGACCACCTGCTGAAAAAAAAGAGCAATCAAGATTCAGTCTCACAGCATAATCCCCCAAATGTCCAGAATCCAAACAAAATTTACTCATCATCCCAAGCACAGGACAATCACAACTTGAGTGCAAAAAGACAACCAAAAAATGAGATGGTTTGAGATGATCTGACAAGAATTATAGACAGCATCATAAAAATGCTTCAGAAGGCAATTATGACTACATAAGAAACAAACAGAGAAATAGAGTCTCAACAAAGAAAGATTTAAAGAATCAAAAGGAAACTATAGAACTGAAAAATGCAATAACCAAAATAAGAATGCTGTGTGATTGCAATAGCAGAATGAATATGACAGATGAAAGAATAAGTGAGCTTGAAGACGGAACAATAGAAATTATTTGAATGATAGAAATAAAATTGATAGAAAAAAATGAATAGAGAGCGCCCTCGGGACCTGTGGGATAATGCCAAAGAATCTAATATTTATATCATCAGAGTGTCAAAAGAAGAGGAGAAAGAGCATGGGGCTGAAAAAATGTTTAAGAAAAATAATGGCTGACAATATCTCAAATATGATGAAAGATATAAGCCTAAAAGACTGAAGAAATTGAATGAAATACAAACAGAATAAATCTACACTAAGACACATCATATCATAATTAAGCTTTTGAAAACTAAAGACAATTTAAAAATATTGAAAAAGCTAAAGAGAAATGAAATGTTACTTAGAGCAGAACATCAATTTCATTCCCAATAGGTTTCTCATCTGAAACTGTGGGGAAAAAAAGGAGTAGCCCAACATTTTTCAAGTGATAAGAGAACAAAACTGTCAACCACAAATTCTATATCCAGCAAAACAATTCTTCAGGATTGAAGGGGCAATAAAGAGATTCTCAGCCAAAGAAAAATGAAGAGAATCTGTCTCCAGCAGATCTACCCTTAAAGAAGGGTGATGGGACATTCTCTAAGGAACGTTAAAAAGGAAATAATAATGATAAATATAGGGTAAATCTAATAGACCCTACTAATCCTTGTGAGTGTTAAGAATTCCATTTGATCATTAAAGCAAAAACCACAGCACCATCTGAGGTGTCATTCAACACATAGAGAGGAAATAACTAGGGCAACTATATTTTTCAAGTAGGGAGGATAAAGGGACCTAAATAGAAGTAAGTTTTCTAAATTTCACTCTTGATACCAGCAGACTGTGGTAAGTTATGTAGCTACATTGCAGAATCCAGAGCTACCACAAAGAAAACTATAAAAGTCATAAAACCAAAAATATTATAAATATATTAAAATGGAATTCTAACAATGTTCATGTAATCTACCAAAAGAGAAGCAGAAGAATGAGAAACAGAGATAACAAGCAAAATAAATATTAAAATGGCAAGAATTAATGTTAATGTAAATGTTCTAAATACAGTAATTATAAGACAGTGGTCAGCAGTGTGGATTTAAAAAAAACTCCACAACTTAACTATATGTTTCAACAGGAAATTTGCCTGCAAAATAATGGCACAGGTAGGTTAAAAGGAAAAAGGGGAAAAAAGATGGAAAAATATGTATCACACAAATATTAATTGTAAAAAGAAGAGGCTATGTTGATATTAGATAAAGTAGGTGTTGGAACCAAGGAAATTACTAGGGACAAAGATGAGCATTTCATCATGATAAAAAAAATCTATTCCACCTCTGCCACTTGTCATCACTCATGCCAAGCAACATAACCACTTTGAGCCTCAATTGCTTCATCACTAAAAGAGGGACCATAACCACATATGACGATCATTTACTTAGCACATCAGCACATGATAAAGGCACAATAAATGAAGGACTGCCATCATCATTGCAAATAATGTATATTTCATCATCACCATTTATATAATGTGTATTCGTCAGGGGACCTACACCAGTCGGTGTGTGTGTGTGTGTGTGTGTGTGTGTGTGTGTGTGTGTGTGTGAGAGAGAGAGAGAGAGAGAGAGAGAGAGAGAGAGAAAGAATAGTCCTAACATGAAACTTACTACTTTAACCATTTTCTTAAAAGTCAGGGTCTCACCTGTCAGTCAGGCTGGAGAAGCAGTGGTACAATCATGGCTCACTGCAGCCTCGACCTCCTGGGCTCAGGTAGTCCTTCCACCTCAGCCTTCCAATTAGTAGGGGCTACAGGCACGTGCCATCATGCCAGGCTAATTTCTTTTTCTAGAAACAAAGTCTCACTATGTTGTCCAGACTGGTTTGGAACTTCTGAGCTCAAACGATCCCCCTGCTGCAGCCTCCCAAAGTGCTGGGATTACAGGTGTGAGCCACCACTCCCAGCTTAACCATTTTTAGGTACAATGCAGTGGCATTGAGTACATTCACGTTTCTGTTCAACCACCACCACTATTCATCATCAGAACTCCTTCATCCTCCCAAAGTGAAACTCAACACCCATGAAACACACCAGTTCCTTTAAAAGGGAAAATTTAAAATAAACAACTATCAAAAACAGGTATTGAAAGACTGAAAATGTCAAAAGGGAACTTTGAGAACCTGCAGATGCAGGAATTAAAGATGGACTTGGTAACCACCGTTTAGGAGGACAAAGGGAAGAATTTGGGATTATGGGAAATGGGGGCTTGGAGGGAGGGGTTCTGTGGAGCTGAGACCCAGACCCTGAAGGAACGACAGTGAGTGGCTGGTGCCATGTCTCTGGGCAGGGTGTAAACCCCAGGTGGGGGATCAAACCCTGGAAAGTGGAAGCAGGTGCCCCTGCCAGGGTGAAGGGCCATTGATGCTGTGATGTTGGTGGACAGAGGGCAGCATGTCTCTTCCATATTCTCCTGCTTTGCCCTCCGGTGGCGCCCATCTGTGGAACCCAGCAGGGCGTACCTGTCAAAGGCCACGGATGAACTGCCCAGCCCCACTGGAGCACCACTATGCAGAGAGAAGAAGGGCAGCGTACTAGCATCCTATGGCTTCTGTAGCCAAGTGAAACCACCTGGGTGGATCACAACAGAAATCAAGTCTCTCACATTCTGGGGACCAGTTCAAAATTGATGTGTCAGCTCCCTCTAAAGGCTGGCTCTTGGGAGTGGGGGCCTCCTTCCTGCCTCTTCCAACTCCTGGAGGCCCAGGTATCTCTTGGCTTGTGGCCACATCGCTCCAGTCTCTGCCTCTATCTTCATGAGGCCGTCTCCTCCGTGTATCTCTGTGTGTGTCTCCTCTTCCTCTTCACATCAGTCATAATGAATTAGGACCTACCCTAATTCACACAACAGGAATGTCTGGAGATGAGAAACAAACACTTAAAACCCAGCACATGCCTTGTTCTGAAAATCAAGAAATGGAGTCCACTTCTACTCACACATACGGCACTGGGGTCTTTCAGCACCTCCATTTCCCCATCTGTGAAATCGGAGTTTGGATTAGCAAACAGGCGAAGATCAACTATGTACAAGGCTCCACGTCCCATGCTCTAAATGCGAGAGGAGAGTAAGACTTGGTCCCTGTGGTCAAGGGGCTTCAGGTGAGCAGTGGTCACCCAGAGGGAGCAGGTGACCTGGAGGGGAAGGGCACGGGGGAGGCTCAAGACCAGGGGGCATCTGAGATTACAGGGAGAAGCCCTGGTGGGAAGCAAGAGTCGCTCAGTTGGGTATAAGTGGGTGTGTGGATTTGCAGGGCTGCCGGGCCTCCCTGCAGTCATTGGAGGGATCCCAGGCGGGCACAGAGCTTGCATATATGCCATGCAAAGTGGTTTTCAAAAGACAGGCTGAGGCCCCTGTATTCATCTGAACCAGAGTAATGTAAACTGCCTTCCTCGCTAGAGCCACGGTTTATTTGTACAGTTTGGGCCATTTCTGTAAACATTTGGCCCATTTGGAAATAGAATCTAAAAGGAAAGCTAACGAGATCTTTTCTGTTGTACAAAGGAATTCACGGGCGTTGGCGGTGACATTTTAGCTATGGCAATTTATTGAATGCCGCATCCAAGATGCCAGATAAAGGACCATCTCAAAACCCAGGGAGGAAAAAAAAAATGAAGAGTAAGGTATGAGGCTGATGTCTTCCAGGGACAGGGTTCTCTTCACCACACAGCACAGGGCTCAGTGGGTCTTGGATGGAGAAGGCCCAGGGACAGATTTAGGGACCTTCCTGGGAGATAGTGTGAGGCGCACCCAGGTGGGCAGTAGTCCTGAGGAGACACACAGCCCTGCCTCAATTTAAAACATGGATGAGCCAGGCTCGGTGGCTCAGCCTGTAATTCTGCGCCTTTGGGAGGCTGAGGTGAGTGGATTACCTGAGCCCGCAGATTCGAGACCTGCCTGGACAGCAAGACCTCATCTCTACAATCAAAAAAAATCAGCCGGGTGTGGTAGCGCATGCCTGTAATTCCGGCTACTCAGAAGGCTGAGGCGGAAGGATCGTTGGAGACTAGCAGGTGGAGGCTGCGGTGGCTGGGAGTGGCCACTGCACTCCAGTCTGGGCGACAGGGTGAGACTCCAACTCAAAAACAACAACAACAAAAAAAAAACATGGATGAATCCATTACAAGTCATGTTCATGCTTCTTTGTCCATTGACTGGTGCTATAAGTGTCCCAGGGAGCAGGTTAAGGAAAGGAAATGCAACTTTCAAATAAAAAAAAGAATTGCCACCAACTTGTGTTTTTAAAAAATTAATATGGATTTTTTGTAAAGTGGGACTTGCTGCAGCTAACATATCAGAGGGAGAGAAAGAGAGAGAAGGGAAAAAAGGAGGGAGGAAGTGAGAGAGGTGGGGAGTGGGAGGGGGAGGGAGGGAGTATCCAAGCTTTACGTACATGCATGACAGATGGCTGGTTTCACAATTATTATTACCGTGTTGTTGCAATTTTGGGGGTTTGGAGATGTAACGCAAGGAGCAGAAAATTAGCAATGGAGAAAATGATCAGATCAGCTAGCTCCTTGCTTAGGAATTCAGGGTTGATTTTCCAAGCCTTGAACCACTGCTGCAGATGACTTGGACACTGGTCACTCACACATTTGCTGACCAGTTAGGCAGCCCCTGCCTGGGATGCCCTTTCTGGGCATGCGACCTGGGTTCCAGACTGCCTCCTATAAGGTGTTTCATAGCACAGCGAGCCACTGTCCAGGCAGATTTGAGCATGGCCCATTGTAGGGTGAGCACAGGGTCCCTGAGAATCTAGCTGAATGTGCGGGCCCTTTCCCCAGAGGTTCTGAGCCCCTAGACCCGAGGTGGGGCCCAGGAACCTACATATTTACCAAGGCTTCAGACACTGCCCTCGACTGTAGAGCCTTGTGGAAATAGAGCCCCTGCCTGGGTTCATGCCTGCACTGTGCCTGGTACACACTTCTGGAAACACAGCAGACATTGGTGAAATGACTCAAGACTTCTGAGAACAGAATGTAGGCTCTGTGTCTCAGTAAGGGTCCCAGTGGAGGCAGATGGGCCACTCGAATTAGGAGCCTTCCAGGAGGATGTACTGACCGAGGGGCCTTTATGCAGGTAGAGACAGGGTGATGAGAGCCCCGAGGGGGTGGAGCAGGAAGCTGGGGCTAGCAGCATTGAGGTGTTACCACTCCTAGGTCCCAAGGGATAAGGGAGGAGAGGGAAGCAGGACTCAGCAAAGAGATAGTCATGTGGAAGTGGCCATCGTGAGAGAAGCAGTGGCCTTTGATTGAGGAACACAGCAGCCGAGGTGACCTCCCAGGGAGCACCTCCCAGGAGGAAGAAGAGTGAGCACCAGCCTCCCTCTGTCCCCTTCCCCAAGGTCTGTGTTTCCAGTGACTGGCTTAGCCGGAAGCAGAGGGGAAGGGACCTCAGACTTGCTCTAAGACCCCACGGTGGAGAGAAGGCTGAGAATGAAGGCATGGTCCAGAAAGGAGAGTGGAGGGACAGGTCCCATGTTCCTTCTGAAACCCACACCGTGTCTGTCCCCTGACGTCTGTCTCCAAAACCACCATCTGCCTCAATCCTTCTTCACTTTGAGATTGGTTTGGTTCAACAACTTCCCGATGGGCAGTCTTCCTCCCAGCCTGGCTCTCTTCCAATCCACCTACCTTCCAGAGGCCAAAAGACCAGAATTTCTAACACCCATTTCTACACTTGCCACCCGCCTGTTAAACCCACCCCTGTGGCCCACTGCTTACAGGACCAAGTCCCCTCTCCAAGTCTAACCGCCATGGTTGTTCTTGACTGTCCACTCACCTTTCTTCAACCTCCTGCCACTGGTGTGGACACCACCCTGGGAACTGGGAATTCCCAGGAGGCTCTGGCCAGTTCCCATCTTTACACACCTCCTTCTGACTGGATCCCCTCCCCTGGTCTTGGAGGGTCTTCGTGCCTCCTTGAAGACTCTGCTTTGAGGGATCATCTCCTCCAGGAAGCCTTCCTTGACCTCTTCATCTACATCAGGCCCCCTTACTCTGAGCGCCCACAGGATCACAATCCCTCATAACCAGTGAGTTCACATAAATGAGGTTTGTGTCCTGGCTGTGTGTTGGCTGGAGGACGGACACGGCCATTCAAGGTAGGGACACAAAGGGAGGTCCCTATTCCCCAACTGCCAGGGAGAAATGAGACCCGATCAAACTGATAGCATCTGCAGTCCCAGGGCTTCAACAGGGAGTATCATTATCACTGATAACCACCACTCATTGTGCGCCCACTAAGAGGCAGGCATGGTGCATGTGGAAGGCTTTGGGCTGGGGTGGGCACCTTGTGGGGGGCACTGCCTGGCTCAGTCCTACGCGCTAAGAATTTTCAATCAATTACCCCTCTAGTTTCAGTAAGTGCATTATCATTGTCCTAGGGTTGTGGGCCACTCGAATTAGGAGCCTTCCAGGAGGATATACTGACTGAGGGGCCTTTATGCAGGTAGAGATAGGGTGATGAGAGCCCCAAGGGGGTGGAGCAGGAAGCTGGGGCTAGCAGCATTGAGGTGTTACCGCTCCTAGGTCCCAAGGGATAAGGGAGGAGAGGGAAGCAGGACTCAGCAAAGAGATAGTCATGTGGAAGTGGCCATCGTGAGAGAAGCAGTGGCCTTTGATTGAGGGACACAGCAGCTGAGGTGAGGGACAGCCCCAGAGCCCCAGCTCTGCACAGCCCCAGAGCTCTTTTTTTTTTTTTTAGTTGGAGTCTCACTCCGTCACCCAGACTGGAGTGCAG
>NW_007251146.1:436090-453910 GCF_000164805.1 Carlito syrichta | reverse complement strand
CCAGCCACTGCAGCCTCGACCTGCTGGGCTCCAGCCATCCTTCCGCCTCAGCCTTCCAAGCAACTGGAACTACAGGCGCACGCTACCACACCCCACTAATTTTTGACTTATTGTAGAGATGAGGTCCAGTCAAGTTGCCCAGACGGGTCTCAAACCCACGGGCTCAGGCAATCCACTCACCTCAGCCTCCCAAAGCGCGGGATTACAGGCTGAGTCACTGAGCCGGCTAGCCCCAGAACTCTTAACCCTGGAATACACAGTGGCCTGGGTGACAGCCGGGAGCCCCCCCCGCCCCTTGTCAGCTAGGTTGAGGCAGGAGTTGGAGGGGAGGTTTTGAGTGTCCCCAGCCTCAGAATCTGCATTCCAGACCCCTGCAGGCAACAGGACACCCAGACTGGGTTTGGCCTGAGTCCTGATTTGCAGCACAGTGAAGCCTCTATTCTGCGTGGGCTGCAAACCAGCCCGTTCCGGGGCATTCACATTTCTTCTGTGTTTGCGGTCACATCCAAGCTGTTCAATTTCACCTAAATCAGCAGCGCTCGGGGTGTCGATCTCAGCCCTGCGGGTTCGGTGACCATCAGCGCCAATTACACGAAACGCCAGTTGCCAGGGCGATTCTCCCTCCGCACAGGCCAACAGAACAAAATCGTTCCTAAAGTTAATTGAAACCAAACCGAGACCACATGGCTCCTTTCGGGGGAACTGACCCAGCTCCTTTCCCGTCTCCGTTTCCGCCTCATGGTGTCGACGCTGATCCTGCTCAGCCCACATTTTGATTTCTGCACAATTCACCTTTGTTGGGACCCGGGTTCGCTTTCTTAGCCTAGTTGGTTGAACCAAACAGCCTGTGTGGATATTTGTATGGAGTGGGCAAACTGCATCGTTTCTCTGTGGGACTAAATGTCTCCACTGTGGGAATTTTTGCCTGTACAGAGGCACATGTGAGTTCCAGGATTATGAAATATCAAATTATATTAACTGGTACAAAGGGAGAGGCAGGGCCAAGTGACGCAGTCCGTGGGATATTGGGTTACTTCCGCAACCGGTTGATTTCTACAGCGTGTCTGCACTTCCTGCAAGTCGGTGGAGATGAAATTGCCTCTGGACCCGTCGCCAGAAGTTTCTCCTGCAAGTCTCTGAGCTTGGCCCGTTCTCTGGTGTATCTTCAATTTCTTATTGAGCAAAGGACTGCTTAATAAGGACAAGAATTAGTCATTAAGAGCACAAAATTCACTATGGAAATGTCCATGACAGTTGATAAGAGTTCCATCTTACCACTATGGGTTACAATATTTTTTTAAAAAAAACAATGCTTTTAAAGTATCCCTAACATTTTTATTTATTGATTTTTAAAAGCAGCTTTATTGAGATATAAATGCAAGTCACTCATTTAAAGGATGAAATTTAATGAGGTTTGGTAGGTTACATCATTAACTTTCAAAAAATTTTTGGTAAAATATGTAAAACATAAAATTTACAGTTTTAACCATTTTCCAGCATACCATTTCGTGGTGGTCATTAAATCCATAGTGTTGTGCAACCATCACCACCATCTAGCTCTAAAACTTTTACCTGACACCCTAAAGATCCCATTTTTCTATCATTTAATTTCCCCAAAGACTGAGAATATCCAGATGAAACATGAAAAAATATTGCCAAGTTTCCTAGAGGCATTAACCCCCAAGTGCAAGCAAGTCCCAGGGTCCTAGAAGGTTCTGGTTCTTACACGCGAGGCCCATGGAGGAAGGGAATTTAGCTCAGTGCTGCCAACATTTGAAACAGTGGCGCACATAGGTGCACGGCCAAAGTGCTGAGATCTGTTGTTGGAAAATCTTAAAACTGGGGTGCTTGTTGGAATAGCAGTGGTTAGGTATAGAGGGCACCCACTCCCTCCTGTGAGATTCTAGCTGCAGAGAAGCCCGTGGGGGAATTGTCAGCCAAGGGGGTGCGGGTCTCCGTGGGGCCGTGGGAGTCGACGGGATCTGGCTTAAGTGTGTTCCACTGGTCCTCCAGGGCTCCGAGCCAGCTGCCACGGACTCGTTTTCCCCACCTCAAGCAATAGCCACTGTGGCTTACATCTGCCACAACACTTGATCATCTTCCAAGACTTCTTCTGAAATAAGTAGAACAAAAGGTGATTGCCCTTTTTTACAGATGTACGGACTGAGGCTCAGGGAGTCTTGGATGTCCCGAACCTTGCAGTTGGTCAAGATGAGAGTTTTGAAGCCAGCGCCTTCCCCACTACCCCTGGGATCAAGAAGAGGACTCTGACTTTTCTCCTTCCAGCCTTCATCAGGGTTGGAAATCATCACCCAGACTTTGTGAGTTCTCACCACGATTTGCTTTGGGTTCAGCGCAAGTCTCGACGGTGGCCAGTTCTGAAACATGGCTGAACAGCCTTCAGCACATGTCCCTTCAAAAGGCGGCTTTCACTCTCCCTCCCTGTGGATGCTGGCTTGCTCAGTGATTTGCTCCAACACACAGAATGCAGCAGAAGCGATCCTGAGTCGTTCCCAGGGTGGGTCATAGAGGTGCCACAGCTCCCGCCTCACTCTCTCTGTCACGGACAACCTCATTCCCCAGAAGCCAGTCACATGTGCAGAACCAGGCCACAAAGAGATCACAAGCTGCTCCTCTGGCCAGCAGCCTCACTGCAGTCCTAGTGGCACTTGTGAGCACATAGCCCCACAGGGGACCCCCAGCCTCTGACCTGCCTGGCAGACACTGCCGCAGGGAATAGGAAGCAAATGCTGGAGTCTCTAGCCTAGAGTGGTCTGTGATCCTGTCACAGATATGTGGAATAGTGGCATTGCCTCTTGTGATCCAGTCTCTTCTGGAAGCTCCCTTGAACTTCTTTCAAATCCTGTCTACCAAGCCTCTATTCCCACTGCCCCCTCATTCCGGTACTTTATGAGTCAAATGAGAAAAAATTAATCTGTATTTGCCACTCATAAGGCAAAACTTTACATCTCATATGTTAAGTGGGAGTGAGACAGTGCTGCTTCTTGTAGGAAATTAAGAAGGCTTACCAAAAGTGTCTGAGTTTCAGCACATTCACAGACACTACCTTGGCAGATACAACCTAAGATGGCCCTATACACCCCTGCTTCTGGTGGTCACACACAGAGGGGTCCCCTCTCCCTGGGAGTTGAGGGATCTGTGACTGGTTCCGACCCACAGTGTCTGGCAAAGTGCCAGACATATCTGATCACGTACGTGGTGATGGGCAATGCTACCTGAGACTGAATTCGCCTGGCTGGAGTCCTCTCCCCCTTGCTGGCTGTGAAGAAGCAAAGGGCCTTGACAGGGAGCCTCATAGGGCAGGGCGCTATGTTTGACCTCTAGCTGTTGAGAGAAGCCTCCAGCCTCCAGCTAATGACAAAACAAAACAAAACAAAGCACCCAGCACTGCACCTTTCAGTCCAAGAGCCCTAAGGAGGGGAATTCCTACAAAATCCTGCACAAGCAAGAAACTGGGTCCTTCCCCAGATGAGCATTTGGATGAGACTCCAGCCCTGGCAACACTTTGATCAAAGCCTTGCAGAAGACCCAGCTGAGCCAGTTGCTGACTCCAGGCCCACAAAAACTGAAATCATGAATGAATGTCATGGTCAGCCGCTGCGCTTGTGGATGTTTGCCATGCAGCACACCCATTTCAATCTACATCACCCCCATGCCATGCCTGACAGCTAACTGAGCCTTCAGTCTGGCCTCCCAGCTTCCATGCAACTCAGGCCTCCTCAGCCTGCTCCCCACCCATCCCTGGGGTGAGCCCATGAAGAAACTGGTCAGTTTCCCGGGGCCACAGGCTCCTCCCCATCTGCCTCTGCATGCCCCTCTGACCACATCTCCTGCTCTTCCTCCTCCCTGTGCCACTCCAGACACACAGGTCTCCTGTCCACCCCCCTTCCCAAGGCCCTCAAGTTCACTTTTGGGTGACACTGGCCATGCTCCCTTTCTGGAATGTTCTTCCAAGCTGGTGCCTCTTCAGCTGGAGCGGCCCCTCCTCTGATAAGCTTCAGGCCCTCTCCTGCCCACCCACATCTCCCTTTTCATTTTCTTCTCAGCTCCTGGCATTGCTCATTTATTTATTTTCTGTCCCCTCAGCCCCAGTTAGACTGAGCTTCCCAAGTTAAGGGGCTTTGTCCTGTTTGCCACTGCAGCTCCGAGGGTTGGGACACTCCTGGCATTTGGTAGGAGCTCCACTAGTAGTTGGGGACTGTTCTGAAGTCCCCAGGGCCAGCGGTTGTGAAGTCACCATGACTCACACCAGGCCTTCTCTGCGCCTGGCTGTGTGAGTAGCCCCCTCCCTTCCCGTGGTCTTCCTTCCCCAGTGGGGAGGGCGACACCAAGGACGGATGCTTGGAGCATTTTTATCTTCACAAATAAACCACAAAACAACCGACTGCCTATGTGGGGAGTCTCTGCTCTCAGAGGCTGGGGCGGGAAGTGATTTATTTTGCAGCAGGGCAGCAAACCTCTCACCAGCGGGTGCCTCTGGACCCCACGGGCAGCCAGCTCTGTTCAGGGAAAGGGGCCATTTGTAAGTCTGCGGCTCCCACAGTGACAAGATAATTGTCCCCGAGCTCCTGGCTCTGGCTCCTGTCTTCCTCTAGCCTGGCTGCCTGGAGCCTCGGGGTGATGAGAGACCCGCACTTTGCAGGGCTGGGGCCAGGCACTGGGCAGAAAGCTGCCTTTCCAGCAGGAGTTTGGACTCTAAAGACAGTTGGCATCCAGGTTCATGTAGATGCAAGCCTGTGGTATCACAGCGCATTCACAGACACGGAGAAGACGAGAAGCCCAAAACTCCATGAGACGCCAGGCACTCACCTGTCCATGGCCCATGGCTCTCACATTCACAGAAAAGACCCATAACTCTGCGGATTGCCAGGCACTCACCTGCCCACAGCCTGTGGGCTCTCAAAATCTTGGAGAAGGTGAGAAGCCCATAACTCCACAAGAAGCCAGGTGCTCACCTGTCCATAGCCTGTGTGCTCTCGCAGTCACAGAAAAGGTGAGAAGTCCATAACTCCACAGGATGTCAGGCACTCACCTGTCCACAGCCTGCGGGCTGAGGCCACGGGAGGCTCGCACTGTCAGACACAAGCGCATTGCCCTTGCCCTGAGCACAGCCTTCCTAGGAACTGGGGCTCTTCTAGGACCCAGAAATGTGGGAAAGCCCCTTGTTCAGGCACATAATGTGGCAGGGCTCAACCTGCATTTGAATAACAACACCCAGATGTGGAAACTCATTTGAATAACAACATCCTGGTGTCAGGAACGCACCTGGAGGAATTCAGCACTCTGGGCTCTGAAATCTGTTCTACACACTTGTCCCAGGGCAGGTGATAGGTTCACACATTTCTCCCTTCCATGAGCAGGGACTAAGTCTAGTAATAGCAAGAATAATAGGAACAACGAATGCATGTGCATTTTACTCCTTGATTTGACTCCCACATCCTGCCCCATTCAGACCCATACAGGTCCCCCAGGCGAGAAACCAAGGCAACACCTCCAGGTTGGCACGTAAATGGGGGGTGGCCAAACCCTCCCCCCAGGAGGTGAGCCTGGAATCCAGAGAGGGAGATGGCATGGACTGAACAACTGCACCAATATCAGAGCCCACCCAAGACAAGCACTAGAAAGTCCCACTCGTGGGATGGGGTTTTCAGCCTCATTTTGTGACTGAGGAGACTGCGGCCCAAGCAAGTGAGCTTGGGCAGGGGTAACCAACAAGAAGGGGGATGGGACCCTCAATCCAGGGTTTCCTGAATCTGAGTCCCCCCATCCAGGGATGAGGCTTGAGGTTCACGAAGGGTGACTGGAAGGACAATGCCTGGAGGGGCAATGCTGTCTGCAGGACAACGCCCCTGGATTGGAAACATCTACCTTCCCTATGTGACTCTCCCAGGGATGCTGATTGCTGCTGCCATGCGCTTGGTGCCTTGATGACAGGGTGGCGTGTCCTCAGAGTCAGGCAGGGTAGGCAATGTGACAGGCTCCAGGCTATATGGACCTGGAGGCCAGGCAGTAAAGAGAGAGGACATCCAGGAAGCTGCGGGAGAGGTGAAGCCACGGGTTAGAACTTGTGTTGGGTCTGTCGCTTTGAGGGGCCATGTCATGGGCTGAAATGGAGGTAGGTCAGAGGAAGAGTGGAGCACATGTGTGGAGGCCGCTGGGATGGTGCCCCTGGTGCCAGTGTGTCTCTCTCCTACACATGTGCGTACAAGCAGCAGAGGCTCCCCACACTTTTTCTCCAGAGGCCACTGGTGAGGGAGGTCAGAGATAGCTCCAATTCTCGTGGGAGCACCCGGGACTTCTCTGGGCAAGATGCAGAGAAGTGTGTGTGTGTGTGGGTTCGTGGGCGCCAGAGTGGGTGAGTGTGAGAATATCTGTGTGCACAAGAGTGTGCACGTGTGTGAGCATCTGTGTGAGAAAGTGTGCATGTGTGTATGTGACAATGTGCGTGAGAGTGTGTGAGTATCTGAGTGTACACAAGAGTGGGGGTGTGTCTGGGTGTGTATGAGCATCTGAGTGTGTATGAGCATGTCCGTGAGTGTCTGAGTGTGTGTGAGTTTGCATATGAGTGTGAGTGTCTGAGTGTGTGTAAGTGGACATGTAAGCACATGTGCATGTGTGTGTGAGGGTTGTGAGTGTGCTAAGAGTGTGGGTAAGTGAGCTTGTGTAAGTGTGCATATGAGTGTGAGTGTGCATGTATGAGTGGTCGTCTGCACGTGTGCATGGGAGTGTACGTGTGCATGAGTGTGGGTGAGGGTTGTGATTATGCACATGTGTGAAAGTGTGAGCATGTGTGTGAGGGTGTGAGCGTGCACACGTGTGCATACATACAGATTCACTCGATGCTCCCTGTGCCCTGGGACTGCCCCCTTCTGAACACACCATCAGTCAGCCGAGGAACTTCTGGAACACGAGGAACAATGTCAGGACACTTCCAGAAGGAAGCTCCTTCCTGTCAGAGGGAAGAAAATAACCCCGGGGAGCCCAGGGCAGGATCTGGCTGCAGAATCGCCGTGCTGTGCCTCACCAGCCAGGCATCACTGCAGCTCCCAGTCACTCCACGAGTGACCCGTGACTGGGAGACGTCACTTGTCCTTTACATCCAGGGAGACACAAGACTCTTTAAATATGAACCCAGTGCCTTTTCTCTGTCCTGATTTTTCTCATCTTATCCTCTCCATGATTCCTAGACAGTGGGCTGGATGGGGGAGATTATCCCCATATGTTGATGCAGATTTTAAAGCGTCTTGTCCAGCGTCACAGTTAGTGGAGACAACAGAGTCGGGGAGAGGTGCCGGGGACTTGCTGTTTCACATAGGAACTCCCCTGAGACACGGGAACGGAGCTGGACATTCTGTCAAAGGTGTTCAGGCATGTAGCTCTGGAAAAGTAACCTTTCAGTCTCTCTTGCTATCCTCTGTCACTACTGTGACTGTCGTTAATTCTTCCCTTGTTTATTCCAAAATCCACATCCCTGTGTGAGGTGGGAGTTTGGAAAATGCCATGGGCTGAATATTCACTGCCTTTCCCTCTCAGCTTCTTTCCTTCGGGGCCATTTGGAAGAAATCCGGGCGACTCAGCTGCGTGGAGGGTCTAAGGATCCCCAAAGCCACAGCGCACGGTGGTCCCCCTCTGCCTTCCAAGGCTCAAGTTCCCCTAAGACGCAGCTGTACGGGAGAGGCGGTCGGCGATCTATTGACTACCATCCTTGGAGTTTTACTGGGGGTTCCATAAAATCTGCTTGTTGAGTCAGAAAGGTTTATAGTCTGGGTTGTGTTTGGGGATTTTTAGACTCTGCATGTTTGGTTTGTCATTTTGAGAAAAGCCACAAGTTTTGTTTTGTTTTCAACAGAGGTATTTCAGGATTGGTGAGAAAACTTAAAAAAGAACTCTACCTCCTACAAAAGAAAAAAATTTTTTTCTGGGGCATTTTTAAGGAAATAGAAGTTACAAAGATTTGGGACAACTCACCTGGTATTTTTTCAACCTTCAATTCTAAAGTTTTTCGGTCGCTGATGAGACAGCTGAGCGAGATGAAAAGGAAAGTTTCTGGGGAAATAACAATTATCTCTGTAAAGTTTTCAAGGAGTTCATAGTTCTCATACTTAGGACACAATGAAAACTTGTTTGCCAAGGTAAGAAGCAATTGTTTGTATTTAGATAGAATATCAGTTCTCTTTTATAAAGATATGTCTGATTTCTTCCATAAAGAATGCACATTTTAAAACTAACTGGAGTAACCAGGAAGAATTTCTCTTAAAAGATTGAGAAAGAAATTAAGGGCACCTTTCCCCATAAATAAGATGCAGCCATCAGTTTCTCTCAAGCAGGCATTTGTGTTTTTGTATATCGGAAGGGAGTGAACATTCTAATAATGAAACAAAAGTCATGAACTTGCTTTGCTGACTTTGCTGCAAATTCTGAAGCCACATAGGGACCATATAGAAAAGCCCATCTTGTCTCCTTTGAATTATCTTTTGAATATTCCCTCTGCATGAATTTTGCTTTCAATGGTTTCAATTATTTTAATGTAAATGTCACTCAAGAAATAATTAATCTATTTATACATATATTTATGTATACAAAATATACAGTCATCTTAGACAAGGACCAGGTTTTTGCAGTAGATAATCCTGATAGTAATATGTAGTATTAAGTTTACTATGAATACAGACAGCACGAGTGAAACGGTGCTGAGAGGTTTTATAGCAGCTCAAACTTAGACGTAATACAAAGTAAAATGAGCTAGAAGAATTGTTGTTGTAGCTTATACTTAATAACTAATTTTAATAGGGTTAATATATCCACATTCAGCGTCTCATGAATAAACACCCTTTATTTTGGTGATGGGGAATTGGTTCATTAAATAAAAACATACAAAAATATGCAGCTCTCGCTCTTCACATCATTTGAGACAGATGACAACATGGGGAGACATCAGTTGATCACAAAGAACACTTTCACTCCCCCACAAAACAGCAACAATTTCAAACAACCCCAGAATAAATTGCAGCAGGCTGTCTTCCGGTGAGGACGGCTGCCCCCTTGACTGGGGACTGATTAACTGTCCCAAGCCGCAGCCACTTAACTGCTGGAAGGAAAAAGCACCCTTCAGCGGACTTTTTCCCGGAGAAGGAAGAGGCCCGTGGGTTCCCCTCTCATTTTCACTGGGAAACAGGCGTCTCTCGGCATGGGAAGAAGCCAGCGCTTTCGATGAAGGAGATACTCGGCTGCCTCAACATCAGGCTTTCAAGAATCCATGCCAGGCAGAAAATGTGTCTGGTGGTGACTTGCTTCTTATGCCTCAAGTCTAGATTTCTGGTGTCATAGTCGCAATCTGAAATATGTCTGCATCTTGTCAGGAAATACTGAGAGGTTCCATGTCCTTATGCGTGATCTTATTAGTCCTCTTTGCCACTCGCTGATAAGGAAAGAAACAGTCATTCTCGAGGCTTCATTCAAGGGACAAGGGGCGCTTTCTCGGGGGCCCCCACACAGGTATGGTGGAGGTGGGCTATAACTCCCCCAACCCCACTGCCTGCCACACACACGAAGGATGGGACAGTCCAGGTCACACCCTGGCCCTGGTACTGGCATTTGTGGCATGCTTTCACTCGCAAGAGTGTGCAGGCTTAGATGACAGATCAATGGTCACCCTGCACATACATGAATGCATGAACATACATTTTCTTGTTCACATGTGGTAAGCAATATGTGTGGGTGGCCATATCCATGTGTGTGTTCATTCATAATCTTGGACATGCGAAATAAACCCTGGGACCCCCCCGAAACCCTGCCCAGTCACCCCCCCACACATGTACACATGCACACATTACAACTAGTTGCAATGTGTGCACTGGACACCCGAACTCTTGTAGGGCTCGCACGGCCTGCATCCTGGCGTTGCTTGGAACTTCCTGCAAATAGATCATGGTGTGTGTGTGTGTGTGTGTGTGTGTGTGTGTGTGTGTGTGTGTGTGTGTGTGTAGGGTAGTCTCAGGAGATGTGGGGTACCGAGACAGGGTAGCATAGACAAACCAAACCAGGGAGTAGAGAGGAAGAGAAGGAGAAGGAAACACAATGGCAGAAAAGCCCAAGCCCTTCAGAACTTTGAACAACTAAAAGTGCTTAATTTGCAGCAAAGAAGGGGGGAAGGGTCCCTTCACCTCATTTCTGGGCAAAACCTGCAAGTCCCCCATGGAGGCTAAAAAAGGAGGCAAGAAGCATCTTTTTTTCTCTCCCAGACTTGTTGAGGAACAATTGACAAATAAAAATCATGTAACTTAAGGTGCACAACTCAATGTTTTGATATTCACACACACTGTGGAATAACAGCCACAACCAAGTTAATTCCACATCCGTTATCTCATGTAGTCGGCATTTTATTTCCTTGAGGGTGAAAATCATCGCAATTGCCCCTTTAGCCAACTTCCAGAATACAACACAGTGTGTGAACTACAGTCACGCTGCTGGACGGTGGCTCTCCTCCTGCATAACCGAGTCTCTGTGCTCCTCCACTGATGTCCCCCTACATCCTCCTTCCCCGGCCCCTGGCAACCCCTCTTCTACTCTCTGCTGCCATGAGACCCCCTGCTTTACGCTGTACATGTGAGTGAACTCACCCAGTTTTGAAATAGTAGGAACAGTGCATTCTAGGAGTCAAGCCCTGGGTAGGGGCAGCCGAGGGCAAGAGTAGCTTATTAGGTCCTAAAGCATGGTAGGGTCTTGTTTAGGGGCGTGGGGGTGACAGAACCTCTGGTTCAGGCCTGGAGTACTTTTTCTGACATCTGGCCAGGGGTGGGGGAGGGGTGGAGACAGTCTTGGTGCCTGGGGGCTGGCAGGGAGCAGCAGGGGCTGGAGATGGCAGGCAGGGGCCTCCCGCTGTCTCTGAGCAAGGGTAGCCAGGTCCCCATCCTCAGGCAGCTCAGGCTGCTGCATCTCCCTAGCCCCACCTCCCCCCAGATGTGGGTGGCCTGGGGGGTGGGGATGGGGTTGGTCTGCACACCAGGACTCCAGGCCACCCAAGGAGAGGGCCCTGCCTCCCATGCAAGCCATCTTTCTGTTCTTAATGGACACGAGGCTGGCAGGGATCATGTGTAAGGTCACGATCAAATTCCCAGGGCGGGACAGGTATCGAGCGCCACAGTCTCTGCGAAGCTTCCACTAGCTTCCGGAAGCTCCGGGTCGAAGGCAGCCTGTGCCCGACAGAACGGGACTCCCCTGACCCTGGTGGCTCCGTCATCACAACTGAGAAGTGCACAAAGTAAAAGCTGAACCCTGTAAGTTGTTCTAGAACCCGTAGGGACACTCACGCAGGGTCTCACCAGAACTAAATTGCCAAAGAGGCCTGGGCAGACTCAGTTCAACACATCGTTTTCCACATGAGTCTGATGGCGTCAGATCAGCCCAGGACGGTCCTGTGCCTGATACCGTCTCAGAAGACGGGGAAGGGCAGACTTCTAGGCTCCTTAGCCCAGATAGCCCCAACCAAAGCTCTCAGGTCACCCCCCTTGCCATGGCCCAAACCCCTCTCTAGCTTTGTGTGTGTGTGTGTCCCTGGGCTCAGGAACGAGGGTGACAGAAAATGCCTTCAAGGAAGGAGAAAATGAAAGAGCTGGAAAGTTGTTCAATATTTTTAAACATGCATGATGCCTTCACCCACCAGCCCAGCTAAAATTAAACTCTGGCAAGGATGTGAGCCGCTGCTCGTGGGAGTGTGAACTTCCCTTTTGGAAAAAGACTTGGCGGGGTCTTCTCCTGCCAGACACCATGGCTGCTGGATGACCCAGCAATTCCGCTCCCAGGATGCACACAACAGGAAGACCGGCATGTGTATGCCCCAGAATGTGTGAACACCCCCTCGTCACACAGACCCAGGAGGGAAGCCTCCCATCCCAGGCAGGGGAATGGATGTATGAGCATGGCTCTGTTGACACAGCAGAATACTAGACAGCCATGAATTTGGGCCCCACCATGGCACCTCCGTGCTGAGAACCTGCAGGGTTGGCCACATGATCCCACTCACATGCCATTCCCAGCCAAGTTCCCCGGAGTCAGGAGAGCAGCTACCCTTGGGGAAGTGGAGTTGTGATCAGGAGGGGGTTTCTGGGGGTTGCTGTCATTTTCTTTCTGGTTACACAGGTGTGTCCACTTTGTGGCAATGCCTGGAGCTCTACACATAGGGTCTGAACACGTTTCTTTCTGTACTTTACACAAAATAAAATATGTAACAAAAGTGATCAAAAAAATATAACCAATGCACCAGATGTTAGTAGAGAAAGCAGCAGGTTGGCTCTGATGGCCAAGGTCAGATCAGCACCCAGCTTGCTGGGTAACCATGGCAACCCATAGACCTCTGCACTTTCTCCTCTGAAAGAATGAGGGGTGCAGAAGGTACTCCTCTTGTGCGAGTGTGGACCCCTTCGAGACATCTTGTATCCTCACCCTGGAGAATGTACAAATGCACAACATTTTCCATGCAAATTCTGGGGGCTTGTGGCCCTGTCTGCAGCTCACTCAGTGGTGCCCAAGCAGACCCCGGTGCAAGTGTCTGGAGGAGTGGCGGTGGGGCCCTGACAACTCCAGGCCTGGGGCCTGGCTCCGACACTCTCCAGTCATGGATCTTGGGCTAGTCGCTTGATGTTTGAGTCTCAGTTTCCTCATCTGTAAAATGGGGGTGATAAGCTCAAACGCAGGACGGGAACTTCATGGAGACAGGGAACGCCAGGCGCCGGGCTCAGTCTGTCCCACAAGAGGAATACTGTCAGTGTCAGCAGCCACTCTGAGGTGGCCTCCAAGCCTCCTCCCAGCTCTGATATTCCAGGATCTATTATCTATGAAAAATTCCTCCCTGAACTTAGAACGAAGTCACACGAGTCAGCCTGTGTCCTCTGTGTCAAGGTCAGATTTCCTTTAGAGAGACGTGGTTTTGGCGCTTGGGCTCTCTGGAAACCAAAGTCAGCATGTAAATGAGATGCCACATGTGTCCAGTGATGGTGTCTTAGGCCTTCTGTGTGTGGAGACGTTTCCAGAAGGACCTCTGCCCTAGCCCAGGAACTGCTAGCGGCCCGCATGCTCTCAGGCTCCATGATTGGATTCCTAGCAATCGACCTTTGGCCAAAAGACAGTTTGGAGCCTTGGCCAGAAGTACCTTCACCGCTGTGACACATGCTGGGTTCTGTGGGGCCCAGGAGGACATGCTTCTTGGTGGGGGCCAGGGACCCTCCACCATCCTGGCTTGCCTTCTATCATGCCAACAAAAAGATATTTGCAGCAATAATGAAATAGGTCCATGGATTCACTCTGTTTCTCCCTGTTCTCCTGAAGGGACAGCAGCCTGGTTTAGGACCCTCCCACTGAGACATGTGCCTCAGGGGGAGAGACATGGATCACCCCAGGAGGCTGCCTGTCCAGCAAGTCAGCTTCGGGAGGTAGCTCCACGTGTCAGAGCGGTCCTCACTCCCTCCTGGCGGGGCCCCAGTGTCACCTGGCCAACACTTGCGCCCCAAGCCCCACCATCACAGACAGGGTCACATCCCCTCTAGCATCCCACTATCCAAAGGCACTAAGACCCTCCAAAGGTTTTACGGTCAATGTATCTATGCTAGATGTTTCCAACATCAAGAGCCACGGGGATCTCAGTCCAGACCTCGTCTTCCATTAGCCCCCGCAGAACCTTCTAAATAAGAGACAATTTCATGTCCGTTCTAAAAGGAACGGTTTCTGAAGGAAACTAAAAGTCTTTATTATTTTTTTTAGCTTTAAATTTTTTTAAAAATTTTAAAATTATGGGGTACAATTCAGGGTTAGGTATACAAATGTTCATTGCACGGGTACCCTTGTTGATGAGGTGTGACCCCCCTTCTCCAGGCAGATTTTGACTACTGTCAATCCCACCTTACCTACCCGCCCCCCGACAGTAAGGAAACTAAGAGTCTTGACAGTTCCATTAGTAAATGCAGGGGCTGGCACTGGAACCCGGTAGGTGACCCATGCACCTCACCACTGTTTCACAACAGCCCCGTGACGGGGACAGGGTGTCCTTTTCTCTATCTTCCACTTGACCAGAGGGGTGCATAAACTGATAAGGAAATTCATCAGAAAGTAACATAGAGCTTGTCTATCCATGAGTACATGGGAGCCTAATCTCAGGAGAGGGACATTCTGTAGAACACATGAGCCATTCTCCTCCAAACTGTCAAAGTCATCAAAGACAAGAAGAGTCTGAGAGTCTCAATGCCAAGTGGGACCCTTGATGGGACCCTGGGACAGAAGAAAGACATCATGTAAAGACAAAGGAAATCTGAATAAAGTATGGAGTTAAATTAATAATAATGTAATGATGTTATCTTGATATTGGTTCATTAAATGTACCGTGCTAATGTAAGATGTTGGTAATAATAGAAGAGACTGAGTGTGGAGCATATGGAAACTCTATGAACTCGTTTCTCAATTTTTCTCTAAATCTAAGTGTGTTCTAAAAGAGAAAATATATTCAGGCCACCCCTTCGGGTCCCCTCCTACTGTGGGAGCTTTTCTGTCCTCTTAATAAATCCTGCTTGAAAAAAATAAAATAAAATAAATAAAAAAGAAAATATATTTAAAAGAATATGATGGCTGGAAAGATGGATAGAAGAAAGGAAGGAGAGAAGGGAGAAAGGGAGGGAGGAGAAAAGGAGAGAAGAAGGGATGGAGGGAGGAGAGGTGATTACCAAGATTCACAGGATGTTGCCAACTGTGGAATCCTAGCAGTGGACATACGTGCACTCACCATATGACTTTTCCCTATGACTGAATTTTAAAAATAATACCATGTCAGGGTAAAAAGAGTCCAAGGATAAGGGAGGTATTCAAGTCTCACTCGAACCAAGTTTTTTGGGGGGAAGAGGGGCACACCCTCCCATGGAGGAAGAAAAACCCCCATGCAGTCTTTAGGAAAGCTTCAACACTGTCACATGACTGCGGGAACATGATGCCCCTGGAGGGAACAATATGGCCCCTTTTTCTTCCAAAGTGGATCCAGATCTCGACAGGGCCAGCATCACAGTCTCTGGTTACTGGGTAAACTGAGGTTGGAGTGCAGAGACAAGGCATGTGGATTCACCCTTTCCTCTCCACAAGGTGCAGCTGGTTAGTGTCACTTAGAGGATGCCACAGTGTGTTCACAGCCATGGGCTTTGCCTGGGCACCGCCTCAGCTCTGAAGGGGAGAACCTCGCACCCAGGGCTACCCACCCTGCCGCGCAGGCTTCAGCGAATCTGCAAAGAGGAAGGCGCGCATCTGGTGGCGGGAAGACAGCATGGGGATGGGGAGGCCTCTCCTCCGGCTGATTGAGGATGGGCCGCACAAACAATCCCAAATGCTTCCAATCTGGTCCTCGAAGAGAAAGGATATTTGTGGTCACGGAGAAATTTGCCACCCAGCACTGTTGCTTTGGTGTCATGTTTCTGCGGTCGCTAGTTATTCATCCAAAATTGGTCTCCGCTAAGAAACGAGCAAAAAATTCCATGGTACAAAATGGGATTTGAAGTGATCTTCCATTCCGGGGTTGATGTCGGGGAAATGAAAAGAAAAAAACAAAAGCAAAAGCAAAGAGAGACTCGCACAGGACTGATGTCCTCGCACCCAGCCTCAACTTGGACGTTGGGAGCCAGGCTCCTCCTTGCTGGGGAGTCAGGCCGGTCCTCCCAGGAGACCTGAGTACTGTCTGGCCACACAGATGCTGGGCACGCTCTCAAGGGGATAAGGATTAAGACGTACCTTAATGGGAACTCAGTTCAGAATGCTGTCCCTACATGCAACACCCTGTCAAGATGGCCGCACTGTATCCAGCCCCCAGGAGGTGCGTTCCCTATCCTGCTGTTACCTTTTGGAGGAATGGCCTTCGCACAGGCAGCCCCTAGAAAACATGGCTGATCCACATGGTGGCAGTCTGCTAGCCACGAGCACAGCCCATGGGGGTGTCTGGCTGAATCCCTCCTGCCCCCACACACGGCCTGGCTCTCATCTGCAAGAGGGGTAGCTGGCCCCCCCATCCAGGCTCAGGGAAGCCACGGCACTTCACAAGTCTATCAGCCTCAGCCCCAAGGTGGTCCCTCTCCAAGTGCTCAGAGATGAGCAGGGTCAGAGCAAGGTTGAATCCTGACCCCACTGTGACCGACCAGTCATGTTGCCAGAATCCTGCTGGGCTTCTGGCTTCGTGGACTAGATGACAATGGTTGACGACACCCTCTGCGGGGTTTGGGGAGGCGCGAGTGAACTAGCCATGCACATGCGGTGCTGGACCTCAGTGAGTGCCTAAAATATTTCCCTGAAATCATTAGGGGGACACACTTCTGGCTGAGTCTAATCCTGCTCCCTGGCTCCTGAACCTCACTGGCCTGGCTACTCAGTGAAAGAGCTGAGATGGCTAATCAGGACATTGGGCTCTCATGTCTCTCCGAAGAGTGAGGAGCCAGACAGCTGGCTCGGGGGGGTCTTGGAAATGCCTCGGACATTCCCACCCCTTCAAGCCCTTCCCCCACCACACCTTGTAGGCAGGTAAGAGTCAGGGAGGAACGGAACCACAGACACTGCTTGTCCCAACCAGGCCCTTCCCAGGCCTGTCACATTCCAACCCAGCTTCTGATGTGACATCCATCTTCACCCACTTAATAAATTAAGCTCCCTTTCAACACCCTCAGGGAGTTCACAGGCCGGCGGTGGGTAGACCCAGCAGACCTCCCCCGTCCCCTCACCCTTTCCACTATGTCAAGTGCAACTGTGGGTTTTTGTGCTAATGAGCATAACAGTGTGGTCAGCTTTTCTTCTTATTGTTTCTTTTGATGACCAGTTTTCCAGGAAAGGGGAGCAGGCTAGAGATTTTGAGCTCAATAGAGGAGGGAATGGAATATTTGGGGCGGGTGTTTCAGCTCCCCAAAGCTGGGCTCATGGGTGTGTGGGTGAGTTGGTAACTGACTGGGTCATCAGGACAGGATGAAGCTACTCGTGGACATGGGTCCCCTGAGGCAGTGGGTGCTTTGGAGAAGCACCCGGGAGGTGTAGAAAGAGCACGTTCTCAAGTCCCTGAAAAGCACTGGGTACCCTGGGAAGATACCTCTTGACCCATCAGCCCTGGGGTCAATCCTCCATCTGAAGGAACCCAACAAGTACCAGCTGGCAGGGAATTTCAGGCAGAGCTGGAGGGCTAAGACACCAGAGGCCCAAAACGACTACGGGCTGAGATTCCAGGAATGAGTCTACCCCAGTGCCACTCATTGTTTCATGTATCACTTTATTTATTCAAGCAGTTATTTATTCATTCATTCATTCAGCAGACATGCCACAGAGTCTTCTCTGGGCCAAGCATAGTCCTGAGATAGCAGGTACTGAAATATCACTGCATTCACAAAGCCTAGATGAACCAGTGCCTGGCACCCAGTGGGAATGCAATTTCAAAGGAGGGACAGATAGATGGGGAGTTGAGTGGATGTATGTATGTATGGGTGTGTGGGCGGGTGCATGGATGGGTAGATGAAAGAGTGTGTGGATGGGTGGATTAATGAATGGGTACGTGGATGGGTGGATGGATGGATGGATGGGTAGGTAGATGAGTGGGTGGATGATTGGATGATTGGGTAGATGGATGTATGAGTTGATGATGGATGGATGGTTGTAGATGGATTGATGGATGGATGACCTTCACCCTCCCCAGAAAAGGAATCTTTGTTGTTTGTTGAGTTTCCAAAATACACACAACAATCAATCTCTCTCTCTCTCTCTCTCTCTCTCTCTCTCTCTCTCTCTCTCTCTCTCTCTCTCTCT
>NW_007251146.1:348400-435879 GCF_000164805.1 Carlito syrichta | reverse complement strand
ACATAGCCAGGTAGGTGGTAGGAAAGGGGTGGGGTACTGTGAGCTCTGAAGGTCAGAGAGGTGAAAAGAAGTGACCCTTGGTCAGGCCAGAGGCCAAGTCACGCACAAATGCAATTGGCCACTGGGATCAAGCCTGCATTCCTATCCCGTCTCCTTTATCCTAGCTCACCACCACTACCAACAGCACCACTAACAACAGCAACATCACCAACAACAACCACAACACAACCACCAGCACCATCACTAACAATACCAATAATGATAACAACACTCTCATTAGCAACAACATCACCAACAACACAACCAACAACCCCGTCATTAACAATACCAATAATGATAACTTATTCATTAATAATAATAGCAATGCCAACAATAGCACCACTATCACCAATACTAACATCACCACCAACGTCACCACCCCCACAACATCAGCACCACCACCGCTACTGTCAACAACACTATCACCGCCAACATCAACACCAACAACAACACCACCACTACCACCAGCACAACCAACAATCCAACAGTACCAATAATGACAACACATCCTCATGAGCAACAGCAAAACCAACAACATCATCACCACCAACAATACACCATCACCAACAGCACCATCAAAACAAACATTCTCACCAACATTCTCACCTACAGCATCATCACCAGCAACATCAACAACACAATCATCACCAATAACACCACTACCAACAGCAATAACAACAACTATGCCAACAACAATTCTATCGAAACCAATAATACCACCAACACTACCACCAACCATACCATCACCAGTACCAGTGACAATGCCATGAACACAACCACCATCAACAACACCAACAACACCATCACCATCAACATCACCACCATCACGACCAACAACGACGCAATCATCACCAATAACACCACTACCAACAATAGCAATAGCAACAACTAAACCAGCAACAATAAAATCAAAACCAATAATAACTGACGCTATCAATACCACCACTAACACCAACAACACCAATGACAATGCCATCAACAACACCAACACCAATAGCAACACAACCAGAACAGTAATAACAGCTAAACAGACTTGACTCTGACCATGTGCAGGGCACTGACTCGATAGTTTTAAGTACATTACATGCTTGATTCTTCTGAGGGAGACCCGTAAGAGAGAGGCACTGTTGTGACAGTCCCATTTCTAGATGAGGAAGTGAGGTGCAGGATGCTTGGAAAGTTTGCTCAGCCCCACCCGGCTAGACCTGAGACTGGACTTGAACTCAGACCTTGGTGGCCTTGCCTGCCCCTCCAGGGGCTTTCAGTTCAGAGCCATCTCTAGAAATGGGGCACATTGTCAAAAGCCCCCAACTTGCAGGGTCTTTCGATGTGTCCCACATGTAGCCACTGAATCTTTCCACTACCCTGGGGCAGGAGCTAGGATCCTCCTGTTGGACTCACAGGGAACGGAGCCTCGGGGAGGGGGAGTGTTTCAATCCTGACTGCCTAGGACCTGAGTGGCGGCCTGGGTTTTCACCCCTGAAGCCCACCTTGCCATGGCCCTCTCCCTCCCCTGGTCACCCCTTATCCTGGGGCTGACACTAGCTCGCCCCTCTGGCCCTCAGTTTCCCCATCTGCAAAACAAGTAGCTTCATTCAGAGCTGTGGCTCTTACTCAAGGGTGACTTTTGCCCCCAGGGACATTCAGTGGTGCTTGAAGACATTTTGGTCATCCCACCAGGAGGATGCTGCTGGCGTCTGACGGGTGAAGGTCAGGGACACCACTCAACAGCCTACAGTGTACAGGACCACCTCACCACAAAGAGTGACCCAGCCTCAGAGGTCAGCGGTGCCTAGGTGGAGAAGCCCTGAGCTCGAGGTCCCAAGCTCCCAGAAAGTGTGATTGGACGCTCAGAGCTTGTCAGAAGTGGATTCTGTCAAGATCCCTAAAAAAAAGAGAAAAGCCTCCTTTCTTTGTATACCCAGCTCCAGTCCCAGAGAACACACTCTGCTCTCTCTCTCTCTCTCTCTCTCTCTCTCTCTCGCTCTCTCTCTCTCTCACGCACCCTTGCAAAGCTGGAGCCCAGGGAAGCTCAGGAGAGCGATTGTGTTCCAGACAGGAAAGCGACTTAATTCCCTGAGTGAACGCCGGTTTTATACTCTTTAATATCCGCACACGATTGCAAATCTTCTCTTACTGTCGTTCAGCGTGAGGCAGCGATTTCCTTCTTTTTCTTTCTCTTTTTTTTCCTATTCCCTGCTGTCCTCAGACGGAGGCTTGGTGAACTCTGGCGTGGGCTGTGAGAACGTCTTTCTAAAGGGCTGCACGAGATTTCTTACTCTATCGGAGTTCCTGAGGATGATGTATCACGTTACTAATTCCCTTAATTGCATGTCTGGGCTAAAAACAGACTCTCTTAGTTTTCCTAAGAAGTTACATTCTTAATGACATTAAAACACTATGGTAAATGAAGCTATAAATGCTGACTGATGTACTTACATCATGAATCAGTCGATCGAGTGTTTACCTAAGCTTGTTTACCTTTCTCGGTCACTCATTTTGTAGGTTTTGCCAAAACAGAGAGAGAAACAGTGGTGTCGGATTCAGTATCTGGAAATGACTCAAGAATTTTTGTTTTCTTTCAATGTTTTAGCCCCAGACTGAGTGGATGCTGCAATCATGTAGTAATCAAAGAATTAGAAAGAGCAAGGGGCTGCGGGCTGATTCATGTCCCTGGATTTCTGCAGAGAGTGGGGAGAACAGAGATACTGTAGAGAGAGATGAAGTTTCTCCCTTAAGGAGGAAAAACTCAACGTTGCATGTTTGGTTCTTTCCAATTCCCTTTTTTGTTGTTGTTATTGTTGTTCAGGCAGAGATAAGGAGATGTATGATTCATAGCAAGAGACAGCATTTAAGGAGCAACTTCAAGATGCTAGATGTCCAAACAGGCTGTGCATTTTAGCTCACAGAATCCTATCTGCAAACCAGCAAGCAGGAAGCAACTTCCCTACTTCCCAGATGACAAAGCTGAGGCCCAGAAAGGTTGAGACGTGTTTAAGATGACACAGCTGGTGAGCAGAGGGACTGGGATTCGAACTCCATCAGGCGGAGGCCAGCATCTCCAAATTTAGCCATCACATTACCTTCCTGAGAATCTTTTTTTTTTTTGAGTTGGAGTCTCACTCTGTCACCCAGACTGGAGTGCAGTGGCCGCTTCCGGCCACCACAGTCTCGACCTGCTGGGCTCCGGCGATCCTTCTGCCTCAGCCTTCCAAGTAGCTGGAACTACGGGTGCGCGCTACCACGCCCGGCTGATTTTTGATTTATTGTAGAGATGAGGTCTCGCCAAGTTGCCCAGGTGGGTCTTGAACCCGCGGGCTCAGGCAATCCACTCACCTCAGCCTCCCAAAGGCGCAGGATTACAGGCTGAGACACCGAGCCCTGCTGTTCCTGAGAATCTTAGCTATGAAGGTTCCAGAAGAGACTGCTATCTGGAAATAGACACAGTCCACGACTGAGTCCATCTACAAATATCTTTATCTTGAGAAGATACTTGTAAATCCCTCTCCACTTGATAAGTTATCATGTTGACCTCATGATTTTTTTTTGTTCTTTCTGAGTTCAAAACAATATTTTGGTTTGTTTCAGTTTCTCTCTCTCTCTCTCTCTCTCTCTCTTTCTCTAGTGTATGAAGGTATTCACATTTCATTTGTTGATACATTTACTTAAATAGACAATGCCTCATCAAAGCCAACAAACAGTACATTTCAGATCTGTGTACTTGACTTTGCAAACATTTTTATTAAAAGCACAAAAAAGCTGAACTTTAGCTAATGAGACAAATACAAAAATATTTAGGGAGAGGTGCACAGACCTGCAGCTCACTTTAAAATGCAAAAAAAAGTAAGATATTAATGGACAGACAGAAGGACGGGTAATGAAGGGACAGATGTGTGATCAATCAAATCAAGCCACATGTTAATTACAGAATCTAGATGATAGCTACATGGACGTTCATTGTTCCGTTCCTCAACATTTCAGCATGGTTGCACTTTTGAAAATGTTCAAAAATGCAGAATGCAGACACTTGATAGAAATTCAAAAGACACAAGTTAGAAGTGAGTCTTCCTCCTTGCCTACTCCAGTCTGTCAGGCCTTCAGGCTCCCTAACAATAGCAATGTCCGGTAGCTGTGGCCCCAGGGATCCTCCAAGGTGTTCCATGCCCATTTCAACATGTTTATAGTTCCTCTCCAGTGGTGAGGGGAACAGGTGATTATATAGCACTTGCTAATTCTGGCCACTGTCCGAGATACTGAACATATATCGATTCACAAAATCTCTCCAACAGCCCTATAGGGCAGGTGCTGCTATTATCCCATTAGATAGATAAAGAAAGTGAAGCCCAGAGAGAGTAGTTAAATAACTGGCCCAGCTTTTCTCACCATGGTGAGTCGAGGGGCTATACGCCCTTACACAACCCAAAGGTCTGCAGTCATAAGCCACCCAGATTGTTCCATCTGCGCACTTTGGACGTGCCTTTTATTAATGACTGCGTCACTTTCCAAGTGATGGATAGACCATGACTCATCCTGTATGACCAAGCATCTAGTTTATCTTTTGCTACTGAAACAGTGCTGCAATAAGTAACACCATGCATACCTCTGAGAGAGTACGTGTGTGCTATAACTGTGAGATGGGCTCCCAAAAGTGGGCTGCTCAATTCAAATACATCTTCAGTTCTGATGGCACCACTAAGTGTCTTTCCTAAGGTTTGTCCTGGGTCCCGTGCTAGCCGGCAGCATGTGGGAACACTGGCCCTGCTGTCGGCCCTAGCACATGTGCTGATCTGCTGGTCCCATGCGGGCACACGGTTGCCATCCACACGGGCTGTCCCCTGGGTGGTGTGGTGGGCAGTCGTTGGATATTGGTAAGATGGTCTCCTTGTGGTTGGAATTTATATGTTTTTCCATACAAATGAGACAGTGCATCTTCTTTTTTTTTTTGAGTTGGAGTCTCACTCTGTAGCCCAGACTGGAGTGCAGTGGCCGCTCCCAGTCACCGCAGCCTCGACTTGCTGGGCTCCGGCGATCCTTCTGCCTCAGCCTTCCAAGTAGCCAGAATTACAGGCGCGCGCTACCATGCCCGGCTAATTTTTTTATTTATTGTAGAGATGAGGTCTCGCCAAGTTGCCCAGGTGGGTCTCGAATGCACGGGCTCAGGCAATCCACTCACCTCAGCCTCCCAAGGCACGGGATTACAGGCTGAGCCACCAAGCCCAGCTGACAGTGCATCTTCTTAATCTGTCTAAATTTGTGTCCACTGCTAACTAGAACATTTTCTTCCAGACTGTAGATTTAAAGACTTTTTAAGGGTTAGACACACAGGTTTGCTCCTCTCTCCTAATTTTTTCATGAAAATAGCTTGGAAAATTACATTCCAAGAAAAAAAAACATACTACTGCCCTGAAAGATGACAGAAAAAAAACTTTCAAAGGAGAGAGCAAGAGTATGAAGAAGACAAACCAAAGTTGGATCACAGAAGTCAACAAGGATTCAGGGCCATGTCGCCCACGCAAATCCCATTACAGTCACATTCTGTTGCGACATTTCCCTAAAGACCAAGAAAGGGAAAAAGCTGGAAGTGGTGGGAGGAAGATGCATGGGGCATGTGCCTGAGCGTGTGTGTGCATTTGTGTACATGCACACGGATGCATGTGGATACAGACTTGAACTTATGAAGTGCAGTGAAAAAAGTATAAGGAAAAAAAAAAGAAACCACATGAAACTTCCGTGCCTGGAGGCCACCTAGGAGGAGACAGTGGAAAGAATCTTAGAATAATCTGGGGTCATTGCAGGTACATCCATCTAGAACATTCTGCATCAGGTACCCTCTGAGTAATTTACTGGTGTTTATGAGAAGAACACAGCCTAGCTGCGTCTCCTTTGATCTAATGCATTTGGAACATAACTTAGAAGGACAGTACTGCGTGGCTTCTTGCGAAATTGTCCCAAGTCCTCCCCCTGTTGGAAGCCATGCCATTCTGGGGGCATTTAGGCAGTTCCTTAACGCACCTCGTCGGGGGTGGGGGGGCAGAGCACATAGGTCTGGGTTAGAAAAGGCCAACCTCATCCTTTTTTTTTGTGATGAAATTGCAAACTTACATCCTGAGACTAAAATCAAATGGAGGGAAGGTCTGCCCGTCGTGGGTGGTCTTCCTGCGGCCCTGTAGAGGGAGGGATCGGATGGAGCAGGGGGGCGCATTTAGCAACATTTCCAATAGGGTAATGACAGCAGTAATGATAGCTGTCCCACGTGGGAAGGGAAAATCACAAAAACCTACACAGCGACAAAAATAAACACGTGCGTAATGCTGGCCGGGGAGGCCTGGTCCATCCTGAACTTGGAAAACATCAAAGCGAAGCTGGTTATCAGGTCGCCCGGGCTCCAGGCTCCACGGCGTCCCACCCAGAGCTTTTATCAGCCATTTGGACGAGCCCAAGGGCACTCACTGGGCCCAGCTGTGGGGTAACCTGCACGCTGAACCACAGATTCTGAACTCAGAGGAGGCCAAGGCTGCGGCAGACGGACAGGCAGAATAGAATGAAATTTCACAGAGATGAACAAGCCTCCGGATTTTAGATTTTAAAATTTTTAACCGACAAAAAGAGCAAAGAGAGCCCAGACTGCAGTCAAGCGAGCCAGGGAGGGAGACGTCCATACTCGCACTTACCTTGGGCTCGGGGTGGAGGGTCCCTAAGCCTCAGCCTTGTCATCTGCACAAAGGAGAAGAGTCACCCAGCGTCACCTAATAAGTGGCTTTGCGCTTCTGCTCTGCCAGGCATGATTTTGGGTGCTGGAGATCAAGCAGTGAAGAAATGGAATTTTACAATTCCTGAAGAAATCGGATCTTTAAAAGATCCTGGTGGTCATGGAAACGTTCTGTGCCACAACTGGGGTGGTGGATCAGAAACCTACATCCATGACTAATTACATAGAACCAAACACACATATACACAGCTGCAGGCAAAACTGGAGAAACCGAGGCAGATGGGTAGACAGAGTCAAGGTCAACATCCTGATTGCAACATCGCACAATTCTACAAAATTTTACCATTGGGCAATACTGCATGGAGCACACACTGGATCCTTCCATATGATTTTTCACAACTGCTTGTGAACGATCCCAATATGAATTTAATTCAAACAAGGAAGATAAGTAGGACAAAACCCTTGCCTTCCCAGAGCTCATGTTCTGGGGGAGGGGGGGACGGACAGGGCAGTGGGAAATAGATAACGACCATGATTAGCTGCTGGCACTGTCACAAGCCTGCCTAGTCGGCAGTGAATGGCCACTCCTGCTGGGCTGTCAACTGAACAGGGCTTAATAAGGTGATGTTCCCAAAGGTGTGGGCCGGGCTGACAGAACACTAGGAAGGATAGCCCTGCGGAAGGGGAATATACTATCATCAGGGCAGGCAAGCTTAGGGTTAGGGTGAAGAGGAAGGTTAGGGTTAGGGTTAGGGAAGGGTTAGAGTTGGGTAAGGGTTCAGGTTAAGGTTAAGGTTAAGGTAAGGGTTAGGGTTAGGATTAGGGCTAAGGCAACGGTTAGGGATAGGGTTAGTGTGTGTGTGAGCTTGAGGGTTAGGGTTAGGGTTAGGGTTAGGGTTGGGTTAGGGTTATGGTTAGGGTTAAGGTTAGCATTAAGGTTAAGATGAGGGTTAGGGTTTTGGTTGTGGTTAGGATTAATGTTAGGGGTAAGGTGACGGTTGGAGATAGGCTTAGGGTATGTGTGAGGATGACGGTATATGGTTAGGGTTATTGTTAGGGTTAGCATTAAGGCTAAAATGAGAGTTAGGTTTTGACTTAGGGTTAGGATTAAGGTGACAGGGTAAGGGTGAGTGTGAGGGCAAGGATTAAGGTTAAGACGAGTATTAGGGTTAGAGTTATTAATACGATTAGACATAGGATTAGGGTGAGTTTGAGGGTGTGCTTTAGGGTCAGGGTTAGGGTTAGAGTAAGGTTCCTCCCAGTGCCTCAAATCTTGTTGGCATATGGAAAGCTCTCAAAGTATACTCCTTATGGGGCTGAGAGACAGAAAGAGGACAGCTATGGTAAACCAGAGGGCTTAAAACAACAGAAATGTATACTCTCCCTATTATGGGTGCCCAAGGTCTTTATTAAGGTGTCGCCAGTGCCTCACTTTTATGGAGGCTTCTGGGTAGGATTCTTCCTGGCTCTTCCACATCCTGGCGGCTCCAGGCATTCCCTGACTTGTGGCTGCATCACCCTAATCTATGTCTCTGTCCTCAAAAGGCCACCTTCTCTCTCTCTCTCTCTCTCTCTCTCTCTCTCTCTCTCTCTCTCTGTGTGTGTGTTTTCTCCTTTTCTGTTTCTCACAAGGGCACTTGTCATTGGGTTTAGGGACCACTCTAACCCAGGACGATATCATCTCCAGATCTTTAAAGTAATTACACCTACAAGGATGCTTTTCCCAAATAAAGCCACCTTCATGGTTTCATATTAAAGCAAGGAACCTGCTCCAGGTGTTTTTGGGGGTTGCCTTTCAACCCCCCCTCCATAGTCGGCTTCAGGTGGTACACAGCCTGACAGAGCCAACGAGCAGAGGCCATGTGGGCGTCCCTTGAAGGCAGCAGCTGGCAGAAGGCAGTCAGTCTTCAGAAAACAGCAGTAATGAGGACGCTAAGGGTGGCCCAAGCTGAAGCCCCTGGGGTACCCAGGGTCCAGCTTTGACCCTCGACCCTCATTCCCAGAGGCGGTATAGCCTCCTGCTGGGTTTCACGCTGCCGCTGGTTTTGATTCCTGCCTGGTGTTTAGACTGATTGCCTTGTATCATATAACCTGAGTGGCCAAGAACCACAGGCTGTATCTGGCAACATCCAGGAAGTCCCCGTCGGCTCCAGGTTTTGGAGTCCGCAGCTCGGCCTGCAGGAGGAACAGCTCTGCCAGGCAGGCCCACTACGTGATTGGGAGGCCCCAGGCTGGCTGAAACTGCAAGTCTCTTTGTTTCACAATGACCGATTTCAGGATGGTGAAACCGGGCATTCAGCCTAGCACAGGCCTGTCTGAGCTCTGGCCCCTGGGTGACTGTGTAGATCACACGTCTGAGGAGTTGGTCTCGCTCCCAAAACAGGGGGAGGAGGAGGAGGCTGGCCATAGCGGAAAATGCCTTTGGATGGCAGGTTCATCCTGAGGTCTAGGGAAGGGAAGACAGGGCAGCCAGAGATCCCTCAGATGGGTGGACTGGTGGGGTTGTCTCTCTGCTGGAACCTGGAGGAGCCTGGGGTGTCCCTCTGCTCCCGAAAGCCAGCACTCAGCGTCCCTGCCAACATACCTTCCTGCCCCAGCATTCATGAGGGGTCAGGACCCAACGCACAGCTCCCCAGGGAAAGCTGCCCACCCCCAACCCTCAAATTTTCCAGGCCACCCTCCACCCACCCATGGGAGGCAACACCTCCCAGTGTGGCCACCATGTGTGCTTAGCAGAGCCGCAGTTATGACTGGAGTCTGAGTGTCTGGTGGGGCGACAGGGTGAGTGCTCAGCACGAGACACTCCCACCCACAACTCCATAGGAGGAGCCACAGAGCCCGGCAAAGACACCTTCACGGTGGCTGTTTCTTGAGAGTGGACAATGTGTGAAGTGCTGTGCGTGCATTTTCTTATCTGAGCCTCACAGGAAGTCTGCAAGGGGCTGTCATCAGCTCCTGTGGATGGCCGAGGAGGTAGAGGCTCAGAGAGGGTAAGACACTTGCCCAAGGTCCCATAGTCAGTGAGGATGGCTCTGGACTCAGTCTGGGGCAGCCTGGTTTCAGGGCCCCTGGCTCTTGCCCAAGGTGTGTCCATGCCACCCAAGTAGAGGGTAAGACTGCCAAAAGGTTCACGAGCAGGCAGGTGTGGCCACCCCCAGGAGGCCCAGAACACAATATTGACCTGCACAATGACTGTCGAAGCCCAATCTGCGCTGCTTGTTTGACGCAGTCAGGCTGAACAGGACCCAGATGCTCGGCCTTGGCTTGGGGTCTCTCCTCCCAGACACACCCTCTGTCAACCCCAGTCCCAGGTGAATCTTCCCTGCCAGGCACTCAAGGTGAGGAGCACAGGCCTGGAAGCCCTGTCCTCAACACAACGGAAGATGTGATGGTGCCCGGGATGGCCCTGCCCGCTTCCTGTGAGTGGGGTCAGGTCTCCACCACAGGAGGCTCCCAGAGTCTCCTCTGCCTGACCTCCTTCCCATTGCTTGGGAGGCAGCTGCATGCTGCAGGTAAGCACGTGCTGGTGGGATCCAGGCTGCCAGTTCAAATCTCAGCTCTGCAGTCTCCCAACTGGATGGCCGCCAGCGAGTCGTTGACTTTCTCTGAGCCTCAGTTTCCTGAAATGCAAACATTGGGATGTGCCCACCACCAGGGTTGTTGTGAAAATGGAATGCCACTGCACTTTGGGCACTTAGAACTGCACCTGCGTCACCTGCTGGTCCTTATGATGAGAAGTTGAACCATATGGAAGGTGAGGCAGGGCCTGCCTTCATTCAAAAGCTTCTGTTTGCCCAACAACCCGTGTTGGCTGCATGATGCCCCGCCCGCCAGACGTCCAGGACTGGATCCACGGAAGTCGTGAATGTGGGGCCTGACGTGGCCAAAGGGACTTTGCAGATGGGATTCAGTTACGAATTTGAACTCGGTGGCTCAGCCTGTCATCCCGCGTCTTTGGGAGGCTGAGGTGAGTGGATTGCCTGAGCCCGCGGGTTCGAGACCCGCCTGGGCAGCAAGACCTCATCTCTACAATAAATAAAAAAATCAGCCGGGCGTGGTAGCGCACACCTGTAATTCCGGCTACTCGGAAGGCTGAGGTGGAAGCATCGCCGGAGCCCAGCAGGCGAGGCTGTGGTGGCCAGGAGTGGCCACTGCACTCCAGTCTGAGCGACCGAGTGAGACTCCAACTCAAAAAAAAAAAAAAAAAGAATTTTGAGAATTGAAAGTATCTTAGAAGATCCAGGACCAGGGAGTCCTCACTGGTGGAAGAGGAAGGCAGGGACAGAGGGGACTGAGGGAGCAGAAACCGTTCAGAGAGACACCGGCCGCTGCCTTGAAGATGGAGGAGTCCAGGAGCCGAGGAACGCGAGCAGCCTCCAGTAGCCAAAAGAGCAAGGAAGCAGTCTCCCCTCGAGCCTCCTGGAGGAGCCAGCCCTGACAACACCTTGGTTTTGGCCCCATGAGACCCATGTCGCACTCTGATCTCCAGAATGGTAAGAGAAGAGACGTGTGCTGCTTCAAGCCACTTAAAATGTGGTCATTCACTATGGAGGCCACAGGAAGCAAATAGACTGTCCCAGAGGAGGGTTCTCGGTCTGGTGTGACCATAATTAACTACAGCTATTAGATTATCGATCACTACCAAGACCAGCCTTACAGACATTAGCTCATTCCGTGGCCCCAGCTACCCCAGGAGGCGGGTGCTAGAATCGGCCTCTGCAGCTGAGAAAACAGCATTGGAGAGCCGGGCAGCCTGCCTGGGACCTCCTAGCCCCAGGGGCAAGGGAGAAATTCAAACCCAGGACCACACGTCTCCCAAGTCCATGATTTTCCCACCTAACCGAGTGCCTCCAGATCTGGGGAGCCAGATGGGCCCCCCAAATCTGAAGGATTGAGTAACCCCCCACATGCTATGCCAGGCGTGGCTTCCCTCCCCCTGCAAGCCCACATGGAAAGGAAATCCAATCCATCTGCTCCCGACTCATCTACACGCAATTCATCAAAATGTTCGTTAGCTGGAGTCATTTGAAACCCCGAAGCCTAATGAGCTCTTTTTCCTTGGAACCAGGAAGCGGATCCTGCCAGCTCCGGACAGAACTGAAACTTGGAAAGGTCCAAACTCTGTTCCCAAATTAGCAGCAGCGAGGAAGTTCGGATGAGGGCTCCACACGGCAGAGTGTAATCAGGGCCAGGGATCTGTCTCTAGCAGGGTCAGGGCCCAGGGCTGGCCCCGAAGCAGGCAGAGCCTCAGGAAGACGATGGCCTCTCCTCTCCACATTCTCATTCCTGCAGCGGACAGCCAAGAGAGGCGACGAGGGGTGCAATAGTGTCACAAACAAAATAAGAATTACAGGTGATACTATGGGCACCTGCTCTTAGGCACATCTCTGAGAATGTTTCACGAACGGCCCCGTTGGTTCTCAACACTGAATGATGGGTACCATCATGATCCCATTTTTACTGAGGTGATGCGCAGACTGGTAAGAGACGTGTCCAACATGACACGGCCATAATCCTTGGACCGGGATCCTCAAGCTGCTGGGCATACCGAGATACCTGGGGTGCTTGTCATAGTGCAGATTCTGATTCAGCAGGCCTGGGGCAGGGCCTGAGACTGCATTTCCAACTGGCTCCCAGGGGATGCCCCTGCTGCTGATGTGGGGATCCCACTTCCAGGGTGAAGGATTAGGGCACAGCTGTTCCACTCAGACTGCTCACTGGGATCACCAGGAACAATATGAAAACAAAACAACACAAACACTGACTCTGGACCCTAGACCACTAGACCAATGAAATCAGAATGCCCAGGGTGGGAACCAGACGTCAGCATGTTTTGAAGCTACCCTGGTGATCATGACACCTGCCCTGGGGAGCATCACTATTCCAGATCTCTCCCTCCTTGTGAAAAGCATTCTCTCCCATGGAGAGCCGCCTGTCCTTACCAAGGAGTCAGCAGAGCTCAGGTGTCCAGGGAACACTCGCAGGCCACCCCGTGTATGCTCCAAGGGTTGCTCAGGCCATGCACTGCTGAGCCTCCAAGATACCTGTGAAATGGGGAAAATAAGCTGGGCATGGTGGCCCATGCTTGTCATCCCAGCACTTTAAGATGCTGACAGAAGAAGATCGCTTGAGCCCAGGTATTTGAGACCAGCCTGGGCAACGAAGTGAGACCCTATTTCTACCAACAACAACAAAAAAATTAGATGGGCATGGTGGCGCATGTTTATAGTCCCAGCTAGAAGAAGGTTGAGGAGGGAGGATCACTTGAGTCCAGGAGTTGAAGGAGGCTGCAGTGAGCCATGGTTGTGCCACCACACTCTAGCCTGGGCAACAGAGTGAAACCCTGATAAGAGAGAGAGAGAGAAAGAGAGACACAGAGAGAGTAAGAGCAAAGAAGGAAGGAAGGAAGGGAGGGAGGGAGGGAGGAAAGAAAGAGGAAGAACAAGAGCCAAGAGCTGGCAGGACCGTCGGGAGGATCAGAAGTTTATTCAGGTGAAATTCATCAAAGGATGCCCGGTACATGGTGAGTCCTTCAGGTAAGGCCTCCTAGTCACCACGCATATGAACCGGGCATTCCCCTGTTCATGCAGCACCGCACTCCGTAGGATTCTGCAGGCACTTGTGAATGAACAAGGCCTGGGTTCAAGAAGCAATGAATGAATGAACGGACTCATGAGTGCAGGGCAGATGCCTGGAGTGGCTGTACTCTGGGCTGCTTCTTGGCTCCTCATCAATGGTAAGGATTGGCTTGAGCTTTGGCCAAAGTTAAACAGGCCCTCTTCTGCCGCCACCCTTATGCAAATGCACACTCACAGCCACAGCCCCAGCACATGTGTGTTTATTTTCCTTGCTGTTCACATGTCGTCTTTTCTGGCCCCTCACACTTTGATCCTAAAAGCCTGTCTAATTTTGTTCAGCGCTCAAAGCGCAGTGCTGAAGATACACACCTGGTTTTCCTGCGGTAGATCAGGGAGTAATTGGAGGGACACCCAGCACGGAGCACCGGTGGGGATATTTCCTGAGGGCTCACCAGGCTGGGAGCCGTGGGGGACACAGAAGAGGCAAGGGTATGCAGGGAGTCCATCCTGCAAGGAGGTAGGAGCAGAGGAGGAGAGAGGAGCTCAGGTTCTCTGTGCTGTAGGAAAAGGAGCCAGGGTCTGTGCGGGGTAAAGGAGAGAGCCATGGTCTATGTGGGGCAGAAGAAAGAATCTGTGGCCTATGAGGTATAGAGGAAGGACCTGTGGTTTAGGTGGTATAGAGGAAGGAAACTGTGGTCTTTGTGGTGTGGAAGAAGGAGCTGTGGTCTATATGGTGTAGAGGAAGGAATCTGTGGTCTACGTGGTGTAGAGAAAGGAACAGTGATCTATGTGGTGTCAAGAAAGGAGCCTGTGGTCTCCGTGGTGTAGCAAAAGGAGCCGTGGTCTATATGGTGTAGAGGAAGAGCCGTGGACTGTGTTATGTAGAGGTAGGCACCTGTGATCTGTGTGGTGTAGCAGAAGGAGCTGTGGACTACATGGTATAGAGGAGGGAGCCATGGTCTGTGTGGTTTAGAGGAAAGAACCATGGCTCATGTGATGTAGAGGAAGAAGTCTGTGGTCTATGAGGTGCAAAGGAAGGAGTCGTGGTCTACATGGTACAGAGGAAGGAGCCGTGGTCTCCGTGGTGTAGAGGAAGAACCTGTGGTCTACACGGTATAGAGGAAAGTGCCGTGGTCTAGTTAGTACAGAGGAAGAAGCCACGGCTTATGTATGTAGAAGATGGAGCCCATAGTGTACAGGAGGAAGCTCTTGATCTACAAGTTGTAGAGAAAGGAGCCCATGGTCTACATGGTGTAAAAGCAGGACCAAATGTTCTAGAACTACACCCTCTGGGTCCAAGTATTGGGCACTGCCCCTTACCAGCAGCACGGGCACAGCTCTTTTGTGTGTTAGTCACATGCTTACCAAAGGACCCGGCATTGAGCTGACTCCTCAGCCACCCAACTGTCATGGCCCTTATTGTGGGACACTCAGGCAGTTTCACATTTGTTTGCTCTTCTAAATAACACTGAGATGAGCATTTCATTGCTCTAACTTGTCAAACATCTCATCTATACACACATAGAGCTTTAAATGAACACTTCTCAAAAGTACAACGTTTTAACAATACGGAAATAGCATAGATTAAGTCAAGGGCCTAATTGACTCCCACCTTTGCACACTGTCTCAGCTCAGGAAGCCACTGCCTGGGGCCCACTAAAGAGGCACACCATGTGGAAACCTGCCCAGAAATTCAGGCTGAACCCACCTCATCCTCCCTCAGCCCAAGCAAAATAAAGCTGTAGTGGCTGCAAGAACAAACAGGACGTCCCGTCCACAGGAAGTCCCACCCCTAGAGGTAGGCCTTTCCTCCGGAGACCGGTGCTGTCTTATATGGCAGCTCCTAGCCACATGTGGCCACTGAGTGGCCACTGTGTGCCTGGTTTGAACTGAGATGTGCTATAAGTGTCAGTTACCTGACCTATTTTACGTAATTAGATTTGAATATTCATTGAATCATATTTTTTAAAAAATTTTAGATTTTAAATATGTCAATACTTTTTATGTTCATTGCAAGTTTAGATGATAACGTTTGGATGTATTGGGTTAAAATATTTTAAAAATTGATTTCACCTGTTTCTTTTTCCTTCTTTCCTTCTCTTTTGACATGGCTGCTAGAATTTTTTAAATTACATACGTGTCTTGAGTTGCTGTTCTCAATGTCTCCTCTGTTTACATATGTGTAATGTTTACACTTCCTGGCTTTCCTCAATCTCACAACAACCCCGTGCCCTTTAAATCTTCTCACCTCCATTTTCTGGATAAAAATGGAGAGATGGGAGACTGGCCCCAGACCACAGCCTTTCAGGAACCGCAGTCTAGAACCTGTCCCCTGGCTGTGGTCAGAGCGTGTCTCACTGTCATCCTCAGAAAGTCCCTCTGCCTGGACTCCCAGTCTAGTGCTCCTGCATTCTAAACCTGAGCTGCCGAGGCTTTGACGCACACCCAGCTTTGGAGTCCTCATAGGGCTGAATTTCCAGGGGACATCTAGCTCTGATCCCACAAATCTGAGAGAGCTGTAAGGCAATCACCCTACCCTGCAGCCTCCTGCGCCGCTCCCCGGCCTAAAACCCTCACTGCTGCACCTCCCCCTTCCCCCACCTGGCGATTCCCCATCCTGAGCCTCCCCACCCCAGCACCCCCCCTGCCCTCCACTCCCCTTCATGCCTGAGGAAAGCAGGGCTCTGTGGAGAGGAGGAGGCTGCCCCATGGCTCCTGTCACGCTCTGTGACCATTAGGGCAACTGTAGACAGGAGCATGTCACATCCAAAGATAGATGCTGGTTGCACGTCATAAGTCCTGAGACCTCGGTGCCTGAGGTGGCCCTGAAAGGTCTTTTCTCAGTAAATTACTGCATTTATTTAGCCTTGAAGGGTTGTCTGCAGAGCCCGCAGGGCCATGGAGGGGGTCGTGGCCACTTGCTCCCGGATGGCCTTCGATTCAGGGTGGGGCAGTCCCTGGACACACTACACTCACCACCAGAGGCGACATCAGAGCCCATCTGGCTCAAACTCCCCACCTGGGGCATCTTCCACAGCATTAGAAGCATTTTCTGTTATTCTTTTTCGGCTCAATAGCACATTGTAACTTAGTTATGGCGATATGGTGGGTGGCAGAGAGCACTGACCTAGAAGTCCCCAAGCCAGGATGCCATCCAGCCCCCATGCACTTTCTGGTGGCACCCAACCAGCCACTCTTTGCAGAGTGCCCATGGCGTGCCTGGCTCTGTGCTTGGGATAGCCCTTCAACTAGGATTCAGCACCCCATTTTCCAAATTAGGAAATTGGGGTGAGGAGAGGGAGAGGGAACGGGTTGTTGGAACTTGAGGGAGCCTGCAATCCAGTGAGTCCTGTGTACAGTGCCGATTACAGGATTTCGCAGAAGGCACCACTTCCTCTCCCGCCACCCACACTTGGTCATCATGTCGACCCAGAAGGCAGGGCATTGCCTCCCAGAGATGCTGTTAAAACAAGCCAGGGCTGGAGGACTGGGAGCCCTCCGCACTGCTGGCGGGAGTGTGAGATGGTACAGTCGCTGTGGAAAACAGTCTGACCACTCCTCAAACAGTTAAACCCAGAGTGACAATGCAGCTCAGCAATTCTGCTACAGCACAAATCCAAAAGAACCGAACACAGGTACTCACACCAAAGTGTGTCCTCAAATCTTCATGGAAGCCCAGCCACCATAGCCAGAAAGCAGAAAAAAACCCAAGTGTCTATCAACAGAGAAATGGATAAACAAAATATGGAATACTATTCAGCAGTAAAAGGGAAAGAAATTCTGAAACAAGCTACAACATGAATGAACCTCTCAAAGATTATGCAAAGTCAAGGAAGCCGGACACAGAAAGATTACACGTCATAGAATCCCTTCATGAGAAAGATTACACGTCATAGAATCCCTTCATGTGAAATTTCAGAAAAGGCAAATCCAGAAAGACAAAGAGCCGATGAGTGTTTTTTGGGGGGTGGAGGAAGCAGGAGACATGACAATGCATGGGTCCAGGGTTTCCCTCTAGGGTGATGACAATGTCTTGGAAATAGCCGTGAGGGTTGCACAACATTGTGAAAACACTAAATGTCATTGAACTGTTCACTTTAAAATAGCTACTTTAATGGTATGCTAATTTCACCTCAATTTTTTAAAAATCAGAACTAAGTTTTGGACAGCAGAAAGCCGATGCCCAGAGCCGTGGGTTAAGGGGCTGACCTGCTACTGCAGATTTGCCACATGACACGGGGACAAGAGGACTCTGCACCGCACCCCCCCGAACACCCTCCTGATGTCTTTTGTTTTCACAGGCAGGGCCCTCGTCCCTTCTGATGAGTCCAAGGGACACTTTTGACTCATCGGTGGAGTGGTCAGGCGCTGAGGCTCTGGTTTTGGTCAAAACAACACCAGCTTCACAAGCATCCAACCCACAGAAGCCAAGGGCTCCTTGGCCCTGCCTCAGGCCACGTGGGCACTGCAGGTAAGTCCCCAGGCCCCACAAGATTCTCTGCTGCCACAGAGAGGAGCTCTACTTGTCTCAAGCTTCTTTCAGCTGCCGCAGGAGGGTTTGCAAGCCATCTACTCACCTGCGAGCCTCAGCAGATGTCTCTAAGTCTCTCCTGCCTCCCAGTGAGTTCTCCCATGAGGGCCTCTACAGCAAATTCCCCACAGACAGCAAAGATTGATAACTGCTCAGAGAGGCGATCCAGCCCCATGCCTGAGCTCTCGGAAGGCAATCAGATGCTTTTATAGAAAGAGTGCAGGTTTCTCCATTTCTGTAAAGCCAAGTAGGTACTCTCCCACTGTCTTGTTGTTTTTTTTTTTAATTTTTTTACTTTGAAGGTGTGGGGTACAATTCAGGGTTAAGTATACAAATGTTCATTATGCAGGTACCCTTGTTGATGAGGTGTGCCCTCCATCCCCCGGGAGAATCCCACTACTGCAGATACTGTCCCCTCTCCCAGCAATTTCCCACTACTGACAATCCTTTTCTTATAGCATTATGACATTGTTTAAGGTCCACTTACGAGTGAGAACAGGTGATACTCAGTTCTTTGTTTCTGTGATAGATCACTCAGAATTATAGACTCTAAGTCCATCCAAGTTGCTATGAAGTTCATAATTTTGTCTTTCTTTATGGCTACATAGTATTCCACTGTGTATCACGAATAGCCAAAACAATCCTCAGGAGAAAAAACAAAACAAAACAAAAACAAAGCTGGAGGTATTGCACTCCCAGACTTTAAACTTCATTATAAATCTACAATAATCAAGACAGCCTGGTATTGGTATATAGACCAATGAAATAGGATAGAGATTCCAGAAGCAAAACCTCAATTTCTCAACCAACTCATCTTTGACAATGCCTCCACCACTGGGAAGAGGAGAACCACTGTCTTGCGAATGAATTTAGAGCTTCCTTCGGGACTGGGGCCAAGATGAAGGTATCAAGAAGCAAAGTTAGGTATTTTAAAACCAGATTGGTGACTAGAAATTCCTGCTCCTTATATTGGGGGGAAAAAAAAAAAAGCAAAAGTTAAAAACTCATAATACTCAGTGTTGGTAAAGACATAAAGACATAGAGAGTCGAATGTCTGCTCACCTTCCTTATAAGTGGGAAATGAATGCCAGACATTTAGAAGTGTCACATTCTTTGATGTATAAGTCCTCTGTTTGAAACTTACTGAAGGAAACAGACAGGTTGGCACAGACTATGTCTAAAGATTTACATTTTCATTGTTATCGATAGAGGTGAATATTCAGAAAAAACCTACGTGTCCAAAATAGGGGATGACAGATAAACATGAAGTGAACTGCCATGACGTGAACACGATGTCCACACTTTTGTCCTAGCTTTCCTGTTCAAAAGCAGAAACACCTCCCTCTCTGGTCTGGGTCTTCCTCATTTTCCACAACAGAATTTGATTTTTCAATGTTAAAGTATATGTATTTCTCAAATAACATTTGAAGAAATGGAGACATTTCATGATAAAGTAGTAATGAGAAAATAGGATCTAAAATTATAAAGGTAATAATTCAAACTGTGTTTAAAACATAGACAGGGAGAAAGAGACAGAGAAACAAAATACAGTGAAACACATAAAACAGTTCATCCAGGGATGGCAGGATTATTGCCGATGAATAAATTCCTCCTTAAACATCTCCACTCTTAATACATGGAATATATTCTATAATTCTATCATGGAATATATTCCTATAATGAATGTGTTGTTTTACAATAAACATGATGCTTATTTTACAGTGGCAATAAATGTATGTTTGCTTTAAGCCCCTGCCCCTTGTGTACTGAATTGGCTATAAAAATAATGTAGGAAGACATATGACTGATGGATGAGAGAACATCACTCTTTTTTTTTTACTCGGGGTCTTACCCTGTCACCCAGGTTGGAGTGTACTGGCACAGTCACGGCTCACCGCAGCCTCGATCTCCTAAGCTCAGACGATCCTCTCACCTCAACTTCTCAAGTAGCTGGGTACAGACATGTGCCACCATACCCAGCTAATTTTTTTTTTATTTGTTTTGTAGAGATGAGGTCTTCCTGTGTTGCCCAGGCTGGTCTTGAACTCCTGGGCTCAAGTGATCCTTCTGTCTCAGCCTCCCAAAGTGCTGAGATTACATGTGTGAGCCATGGTGGCTGGCAAAATATCACATTTTTAAAATTAAAAGATAACATGTGGAGACACATCCTTCCAGGAAGCAAGAGTGGGTTGTGCTCAACGCCCTCATTTTGTGGATCCAGAGACTGGGTTCTAGGCCTGGGGCTAAGAGACCATCCTTAAGAGGCTATCCTTTTTGCCAAAATTGCTCAGGACCTCATCTGGGATATGGAGACGAAATGCCTACCCGAGGCTGTGAAGTCACTGGGACAATAAGGTGGGTGCTTCCCAAGCTCCAGGGAGGAGCTGTGAGTTTGGGCCCAGCAGAGAAAAGACAGAGCCTTCCCTTCCAGGCAGGTCGGGCTCACTCTTGGACTCTTGGTCCTGCTGGGTGGGGAGGGGCTCTAGGCTCTGAAGTTCATCTGCTCCCCCCTGCCTGGCCAAAGGCAGCCCACCCTGACTGCCTCATGGCCACCTTCAGCTGGGTGAGGGCCTGGAGAGAGCCTTAGAGCTGCCCCACTGGTCACCACATCTCCCCCCACCCCCCGCCAAGCCACTGGCCTTCTCTCTGGGCCTGTTTCCCCCACTGTAAAGTGAGGCCTCTCTAGATCAGTATTTCTGGAACCTCTTTGCTCAAGTTCCATCAAAACCATCCAAGCTTCGGCTGTATCCATTTGCCATTTGGTGCTTATCTTCTTATTTTTCTTTAAATTAATCCACTTTAATTTTTTTAATTAAACATTTTAAGTGGAATCTTTCTATGGGTCTTTTAAGTGGAAAAGGATCACCCATCAGCATACCCATACCAATAGATTCGATGAAAACAAAATAATCTTCTTGAATTCTAGGGATAACATAGCCAGAGGAATTTCGACTCCAAAAGCCTGTTGCTTTTTCGGAAAAAGAGAAGGCAGCCCCTACTAGGAAGGCATGAGGTTGGAAGAGCGGTGAAAGAAGCCTTTCTCTTTGATGTCATCAGGAAGATGGAAGCAGCAGGGAAGAAGATAATGTTCTCACTTCTAATGCAGCATATTTACTGCCCTGTCCTGAACCCAGTAGAAGTGAGCAAGGAGGGGCCGCTGGGTTCCTGGTCTCCCATCCGACTGCTCTGAATCCTAGCAGGCTTCCCGGACTTGAGGGCCCCTGGGTTTTCATTAGGTCCCAGAACAATGGAGGGTGTTAAGCTGTTTATTATTTCAAGTCAGCAGAATTAGCAAAGACTTCACGCTTGGTACTTAAACCTGTACCACCTCCAGAAAGCCAGCCTCCCTCAAGTGATGCAAATCGTTTTCAAATCTCTTATTAGCAATGCTCTTAACTGTTGAAAGATCACAGGCCATGAAGGGGCAGGAGGAACCACAGAGGCCCCGGAGAGCCACCAAAGAGGGCTGGAGACAAGGGGGGTGGGCGTTCCTGGGCACTTGGAGTGGATGTGCAGCTCAACTGACTATGCGTCTGCCTGCCAGTCACCATGTGCTGGACACTGGGCATCTTGTGCTGGACACTGGACACCTTGCATGACCTCATCCTCACCACTCTGTCAGTGGCAAGCATTGGGTGCATTTTACAGATTTTCAAATGGAATTCAGAAGAGTTCATTTGTTCTGTGAGAAAGCATCATTCGTTCATCCATTTAAAGATGTTTACTGAAGTTTCCTGTGTGAGACACCGCTCCTAGGGACACGTCAGTGAACCCAACAGATGGAGCCCATCCATCTTATGGACCTGACACCCACAATTGTGGGCAGTGTAAGTGCCAGTTATGCACTGTGACATCGGGCAGTGGAGTGTACAGGGCAGTGTACCCCAGTGTGAGAGGGGAGAGTAGTGGGTGGCCTGTGCTCCATCTATCTCTGGTGCCTTGTCCCATTTTTCCTAAATAACATGGGTGGGTTTTGTCAATGTCAATGTGAATTTCCTGGTGGTGACATCACACAACAGTATATGCAAGGTATCACCAGTGGGAAGACTGGGTGAAGAGCACTGAGATCTCTCGGTACTATTTCTCACAACCACATATGAATCTATCACAATCTCAAAATTTTAAAGTTTTTTTTTTTTTTGAGTTAGAGTCTCACTCTGTCACCCAGACTGTGCAAACATGGCCACCACAGCTTCAACCTGCTGGGTTCGGTGATTCTTCTGCCTCAGCCTTCCAAACAGTTGGAACCACAGACACGTGCCACCATGCCCAGCTAATTTTTTGATTTATTGTAGAGACAAGGTCTTGCCAAGTTGCCCAGGTTAGTCTTAAACCTCTGGGCTCAGGCAATCCTCTTGCCTCCGCTCCCAAAGTGTTGGGATGATAGGTGTGAGCCACCGCACCTGGCCTTAAAAAAAATTTTTTTTAAGAAAATATCTTTGACCAAAGCCAAAACAATGATAGCAATCATCTGTCAAGTGCCTGCAGAGGCTAATGATTAACAAACAGCCCTTGAGCCAGACCACCTGGGTTCAAATCTCAGCTCCACATGTGATCTGGGTTCCACGGCCTCACCGCGCTGCACCTCAGTATTGGCATCTGGAAAATGGGGTTGCAGTGGTAACCACCTCCTCTGGTGATGAATGTTTTTTATCGTTATGACTCTGTGGAAAGTTCTGGAAAACTCTGGGAAGTACTTTCATGAGCATCAAGCATTATCCCAGGTAATCCTCACAGCCACGCTTCAGAGGCAGGAAGGGGCCACTTTCTGGCTGAGAAACCAGGGATGCAGGGAGCTGAGGCTGAATGGCAGGGCTGTGGGATGTGGGTGCCGGGGAAGGGACACAGAATCACCACTCTGGGACCCAGTGCCTGGCCCTGGGGAGGCAAGGCCCTGCCCTGGCTTTGGGAAGCCTGGCTTTGGGACTGGGCCCTGCACAAACCCCACTCCCAAGGAAGATCCTTGAGGTAGCTTGTCCTCCGGCAAGCTGGGGATTCAGATTCCAAGGCTTGGCAGAACGAGGGCACTGTGTGTCCTCCCGCCCAAAGCGCCAAGCCCTGCTCTCCCAGAGGGTCTGCTGACTTGTCTGGGTCCCACTTCTTTAATAAGCCAGCTTTAATTTTTTTTTTGAGTTGGAGTCTCACTCTTGTTGCCCAGGCTGGAGTGCAGTGGCATGCTCATGACCACACAGCCTCGACCTGCTGAGCTCAGTTGATCCTTCCGCCACAGCCTTCCAAGTAGCTGGAACTACAGATGCACACACCACCACGTCCAGCTTATTTTATGACTTACAGAGATGAAGTCTCACCAAGTTGCCCAGGTTGGTCTCAAACCTCTGGGCTCAGGCAATTTTCTCACCTCAGCCTCCCAAAGTGCTGGGATTACAGATTGAGTCACCGCACCTGGTCCAATTTTTTTTTTTTTTTTTTTTTAGTGGGGGTCTCCATCTGTCACCCACACTGGAGTGCAATGACATGATCTTGACTACCACAGCCTTGACTTGCTGAGCTCAGGGGATCCTCCCGCCTCAGCCCCCCAAGTAACCAGGACTAACAGTCATACGCCACAACACCTGGGAAATTTTGTTGTTGTTGTTGTTGAGGCGCGGCCTCACTATGTTAACTAAGCTGATCTCAAACTCCTGGGCTCAGGCAATCCTCTCGCCTCGTCCTCCCAAAGTGTGGGACTGCAGGCTGAGCCACTGTGCCTGGCCCAATTTTTTTCCCTCCTGTCTCAGGCCTCAAGTTCTACCCCAGCAAAGATTGGTTTGGTATTTCCAGAAAGGTTTCTTCTCTTCCTTGAGAACAAACAGACCCCGGTTCGTCACAGTCCAAACCCTCCGGGCTCAGGAACTGGAAAGAATAGAGGAGGAAATCACGTCCACAGCCTGTGGCAGATGGGGGTGGGGACCACGGACACATCCCTGGCCACCCCAGCAGTGGGCGCTTGCCCACCTTACAGGAGAGGAAGCTCAGGCCTCAGAAAGCAAAAGCGACTCAGGGAGAGGAAGAGTGAGCCGGGACTGCCAGGCTGGGGGCACTACCTGAGAGACTCCAATTCTGTGGCACATCCTCGGTCCTCAGCAGTGCTGCCCTGGAGAGGTCGGAGGCCTGGCCACCCGGGTTCGAGGCCTAGCTCTGGTTTCCTTGCTGTGTACTGAGGTGCAAGTCATCTAGGCCTCACTTCTTCCGCCAGATAAATGGGCACAGAAGATACCTGTCTCATGGAGTCATGGCCACCGTGAAATGAGGCTAGGTACTCTGATATGTTGACTCCCCTAACTGAGGTTTGCGACTTATAGGACGGTAAGGGGGCCGTAGAACACCACAGTTACTTCTTGCAAATCACCAGGATTTATGTGCTAATCCAACAAGATCTGAGCTCTCCCAGAAGCCTTTTGAATTGTGTCTTTTGTCTTGCTGCACTTTCCCAGGAAGAGAAAGTCACATGACAAGTGGGAGCATTACTCAGAACACGTTTGGGCCAGTCCTGGGCAAAATCTCAGTTTAGAGCCGGGCTCGGTGGCTCAGCCTGTAATCCTGAGCCTTTGGGAGGCTGAGGTGAGTGGATTGCCTGAGTCCGCGGGTTTGAGACCCGCCTGGGCAGGTGAGACCTCATCTCTACAATAAAATCAAAAAATTAGCCGGGCGTGGTAGTGCGCACCTGTAATTTCAGCTACTTGGAAGGCTGAGGCAGAAGGATCACTGGAGCCCAGCAGGTCGAGGCTGCGGTGGCCGGGAGCAGCCACTGTACTCCAGTCTGGGTGACAGAGTGAGACTCCAACTCAAAAAAAAAAAAAAAAATCTGAGTTTGGACAGCGAGGCTGGGGCGGGGGTAGAGTGGGCATACAGGTGAACCAAGGGGCACCTCATTTTCCCTCAGACCTGATGATGACAAGGGCAGAGCAGGGGCAGTGTCATGGGAATGTTTCCCATGCTCAGTGTTTTCGCTTCACCAGAAACCACCCAGAAGCCCTTACCCAGCCTGCACCATGTTCCAGGCATCTGGTAGGCCAAGATCGGTGCTTTCTTGTAGATGTGCTGCAGCCACTGGACCCAGGCGAGCCCCCTGCCCGGACGGGCACCCTCAGAGTGTGGGAATCAAGACAAAGAGACCAAGCCTCTGAAGTCTCCAGAGTTCAATGGAAGCTTAGATCCCAAGTTCGAAATTAGAAGCTTAGGCTCAAGGCACTGGGTCTCAATCCCTAGCTGCACAAGAAATCACCCGGGAGCTGAGGGACAAAAATACTAAGGTGGGCCCCACCCCCAGACTGTCTCCTGAACCCCTGGGGTGCAGCATCCACCATCTGTACTGAAATCATTTGGGGTGGGGGTGGGGGGTGGGAGGCTTGCAGCTGGAGCAGCAGGAGACAAAGGTCTCTCCCACAGAACAGTGAAGGGGAGAATGGTGCAGAACCCCGCTGCCTCCTCCAGGCAGTCCATCCAGCATCTCTCTCCGGCATTCTTTGCAGTGTCCCAGGCTGGCTACAGATGGTCACTGCCTCGCTGTGCAGGCATAGGGTTGCCGCAGGCCATAGACGGGAGGAAGAACCCGACTTCCTCTGCTCCGGTGGCTCAACGGAGGCAGCACTCGGGCCCTTCCACAGCGCAGCACTGAAGCCCTGGGAGTGCATGTTAAGTACACACTGGCCACCCGCCCCCTTGCGTGCAGACCACTGATCCACCATCTCTGTCCTCAGGCATCTTCAGTGACATCGTTCCCTCTGGCCTGGCAGAGACCTTAAAAGTGAAGCCCAGAAGGAACTGTCAGCACGTTTTCTTTGGATGTGAGTATGGAGAGTCCATGAGGAGCCTCAGTCAGGGGAGTCAAGACAATCTGGGAATGGGACCCACCTTAGTATTTTTTTCCCCCGGCACCCAGGTAATTCCAGGGATTGAGACCCACTGCCCAGAGCCTAAAGTTCTAATTTTCCAAGGAAACCAGGACTCAACCCAGGGACTCAGGGACTCAACCGCCCAGAGCCCTGTGGCCGCCTAACCTCCAGCTGCCTGCTTTCCGTGGTGCTGTTCAGTGTCCATCTGCAGGGCCACTGTCCCCCAAGCTGCATGCACGGTGATTGAGACTATCCACTAAGAAGGGGCTGTGGCACCTCTGGGAACAAAAGAAGGTGACATGTGGTACCTGTGGGATACAACTGCCCATGGAACACCCCACAGGGGAGGATGCTCTCCAGCCCTCGCTCTCAGCACCACGTGACCGATGCGTCTTTGGGACAAAGTCATTGCTGCCCATCCTGCCGTCCAGTGTGACTTAGAGAAAGGACTCAGCCTGAGTCTCTGATGTGCTCTGAAATGAACAATGAACTGCTCTTCTGTCTGTGTCGGGGAGAGGGGGCCTATGGGAGATCTGATCTAGGGGGGAATCTGCAGAACTGACCGGCTCTTTTGGAGAGACGTGACTAGCAATTTCAGACAGGTCAGTCGGGGTGTCTGCTGGGTTGTGCTCCCTTTGGAGTCTGTGTGTTCAGTCAGTCAGCGAAGAAAATTCAAAGCAGGGAATAAAAATATCAGCTTGCATTTCTGAAGCACCTTTTATTGTGCTTTCAAGACACTTTCAAGGATGAAGGAAGAGACACAAGGAGGAATGTACTTGCCCAAGCTCACAGACTCACACTATGGCTTGGGGAGGGTCTTCACCGGTTCTCCCAAGGTCTAGCTTTGAGCTGGTTCTCAGTTCTGGTCCCCGAAGACAGAAGAGTTTCAGAAGCCAGAGAGAAACCGCTGAAAGATATAAAGAATCATTGCCAAGGCATCGCTCAGCGCATTTTACAAAAGGAGAAAACGTGGCCCAGAAATAAAGGCGTGCCCGTGGTCACAGAGAAAATGGAAATAAAGGTCCCATGTCCCACCTCTCTGCCCTCTGAAGAGGCCACAGACCCGGCTCTGAACTGGCTGGCAAGGCACAGACCCGTCGCAGGGGGAACTGGACACTTGAGCTGGCCAACATAGGCAGGACGGGAGTGGATATTCCAAATGATTTTTCTTTTGAACATAGACATCTGGCGTCCTATAAATAAAATTGAAAATGTAAATACTGTAAAGCCCATTAGAGAGTGGTTTTAGGTTTGGGGAGGGTATGGGTCAGTTGTTAACCCACCGCTCCTTGGTGGAAAAACATCACCCACATGTGGGTGTTCCGGGCTCCCACATGCCACCCGTGTCACCGCGGCAGCCGGGCTGTGCTGTGACTTATGAATAAACACTAAAACACGGGTCAGTTGTCTTGTATTTATTATGTTGCATGAACAGTTGTAAAGAGCTACCTAAAACGCTTTCTGCTTTCATTTTATACGCGGGGGAAAAAATATCCTTCGTGCAGAGAGACAGCCACACGTCTCGTCATAAAGGCACACGTTCTTGTGCCTTGCCGATGACGCCTCGGGACATGCCCTTGCCAGATTTTAATATCAGGTTTAATGTGCTCTTCAAAACACATTTTCTGTTTGAGACATATTAAACAAACCTTATTTAATAATGCTGGATTGGGCTTCTCCAATTCAAATATTTGCTCTGATCAGCAATCGTTTGATCCCAGGTCTGTTTCAGGCTGCAGAATTATTTCTCTGGGTTATTTTTCTTCAGCGCTGGGTTAATACAACAGAGGCGGCGTAACTGCTCTCGAGTTCCCGACGTTTCTCGAATACGTGCTGTGGGTAGAAAGGAACAGAGCTCTCAAAGTCTCCAGCGAGGGCTGCTTCACCGTGTTTATACTGCTGGTCCGCAAGGCTGTCTGCCTGAAGACAGAAGATATTTAAAAGGCTCCTCCTAGCCCGATAATTAGAAGGAGAGACTTTTTTTTTTTGAGGTAGAACACTAGAAAGTAAAGAAATTCCCCAGGAGGTGATCGTGTTTGAGGTGTGTTCTGCCATCTGCCCGCCCCCTCCCCGCTTCTCCAAACCTGTGAGTCTCACAGCAATGACATGCACCAAACGGGTAGATTTTAAGACGGTCGCAGTGGGAGAGGGAGAGTTATTTTGATACTTTAATTCAACGTGTTTGAGAAGAGGGAATGCCACTTTGATTCAGGAGCATTTCACACGGCACTCTTGGTTCCCGTTATCACTAGTGTCCTGATTTTACAAACAAGATATTTTTTTAAAAAAACCTCGAATTACATCTTCTCCGGCCACCTTCACAAATAGCCACTGGGAAGTCCGCAGCCCTGGCAGTTTAAAAAGTAGGGGCTATTTGAGCTGGTTTTAGCAAATAATATCATTCCTTTTGATCCAGTTTTAGCAAACAATATTATTCCTTCTGCTTCGAATTCTATGTTTAAAATATCCCCTTAAGTCAATGATATTTTGAGCCATCGTAAAGCCATTCATAATGACATAAATGTCTGCCGGCTTCCCTCCCGATCCCAGCCCAGGGTAAGTGGGCCAGAGTCGGGTGGGAGGAACACTGTTCGTTACCCGAGCACCTTCCATAAAGGACTCTGCTCCCAGGCTGGGAGGAGGGGGTCTTTGTCGGTGAAAGGAACATTTATTAGAGCAGGGCCAGCGCCTGGTTTATGGACCCCGGCCCAGTGGGAGGATGCCATCCCGCCCCGCCTGCAGCCTGAGTCCTGGCCTGAAGTGTTTACCGCCGGGGTGATTTACGCCATCCAGGTGTTCATGTGGGAAACATCTCAGCTTGGAGCTGACACGGTGATTGCAGGGGATTTGCAGACTCCGGCATTTTTCTATTCATAACGGTCCAGGGGCCAAAAAGGCATTTAAGAAAAATGCCGTCCCGAAACAGGTTCCTTTCCCAGGATTTTCACAAAGGAAGGCCGAGCGGCCACTTCAGCCGAGCGGTTACTGAAATTGCCAAAACCTTCCGTTTGTCCCTCGTCAGACTAATTACCTCCGTCGGTCCTTGCTCTTCTGCCTCTCAGTGGTCGTGGTTGTACAGAGGCCAAGTCAGGCTTCCCTCCAGCAGGTTTAGCGCCCTGGGGCTTCAAAGGTTCCTGCCGGGCAGTTTCTCTTCTTCACCGGGCTCACAGTCACTTGATGCGCTTGAGAGAGGGACCCCGGGGTGATGTGGATTCGAGACACTTCTCACCACCCCGGGATCAGCCTCTCCAGGTGTTGACATTGTAAGGATCCACTTTTCAGGAGTTGCTTCCTCAAGAGAACCACTTGCTGTCATTTACTCACATTTCCGCACAGATGCTGGGGTTGTTGTTCCGTCCCTGGGTCCCCACGGGAGTCCCTGACACCCGTGCTGTCATGGGCAGTCCCACGTAATCTGAACACCAAATCACAACATACCCCCTAAATTAAAAAAGGTCTTTTTTGTTTATTAAAAAACATGTATTTTAAAACTTGTTTTATAAAACTTATCCCTCCTCCGTTTAAAAGAGTTTGGACAATTATAGCACATCCGTTTTTACACCTGTCCTAATCTTTTCTCCAGTCACTTCTGATACTGTAGTGAAAAAGGAAACAAATGTATTTCAGCCTCATAGAAATATATATATATTGTAGTGAGGGGAGGATGCTTGTAGGGAAATAAAAAAAAATCATTCTCTATGTTTTCATTTTTGCAGATAATTTTTACTGACCCAGAAAAAGGGCTGATTTTAAGAGCTCATTTCAACTTAGCTGGTTTTTTCTCCTTAATGAAATTCTCCAAGAACAATTCTTATGCTCCCTTGCAGGATCTGCAAACATAAAGCACTTGGTCAAATCCAGACAGGTTAAAAAGTAGGGGCGATTTGATCCAGTTTTAGTAAATAATACCATTCCTTCTGCTTTGAATTCTATTTTTAAAATTCTTTTAAGCCAATGATTTGAATGCTAACAAATTCACCTAAAAGACACTCAAACTTCCCCCATTTGGGTTCTTTTCTTTTGGACTATAAATATATAAACTTCCCCAGCATAGAAAAAAATATCACTGATTTGCCCTACTAAACAGGGAAACGTTTTCACTAGCAGTGACTGTTGAAAATTATCAGCCCTGGCAAGGAGAAAAATCCCAGCAATAAAATAAAAACTTTTGTTTTCAGGCACCAGGTTGAAGTTTTTTCAAGTGATTGCGGACATCCTCGGGAACAGTTGAAGAGAACGGTGGAAAACATCACCCCGATCTAAGGAAAAGCCCATATTTCAGACAACGATGCTTGTCTTTGCTGTAGACTTACTATGTCCATTTGTGAACCTCTCTTCTTCATCTAAATAGGATGCCTCGACAGACATCCTCTTGTGGACACAGACACATGAAAATACGTGTGACCATGCTGTATTTTAAAGAATTGCCATAGAGTGTTGAATGCTCGAACATACCACACGGCACCAAGTACAGTCAACAGCACAATTTAAACCACCGGATTCATGTATTAACCTCCACAGGGGCTGTCCCAAAAAAGCAGGTGACTATTGCAAGATTTTTTTAAAATTCTAAATAACAAGATAAAAAAATTAATGTCGTTCTATGAGGTCTGAACATTAAAAGGTACGAGAGAGTTAGTCAGGGCTTGGTAAACGGCTAAACAGATTAGTAGCCTTACTTTTTAACATATAAACATCTGAAACCCGTTTCCTGTTTAAGAAAAAAAAAGTCTAGGTGGATGACCTCGGGCACTTTTTTTTGATTAACAAATGTGAATTGTACATCATGGCGGGAGGGAAAAAAATGGTCCACCACGCTTGGTGGTCTTTCTACAGTCTGTATATGGGAGAGAGAGAAAAAAATACAAAAATAAACGTTACCTTCTCACTTTCAGGGTGGGCAATGCCATTTCTGCAGCCGTCCAGGGCTCTGGCAAATGTTAAGACTGTCACTGCCGACAGGATCCCCGTGGTCTGTGGGCCTCGGTCGAGTCCGAAGAAAAACATTCCTTGCATTCCTGTTGGTCGGTCCTATCTCCAGGCCTTGGACCCGGCCGGCAGACTCGTGTCACCCCGCCAAAGAGCCTAGGCCATGGCTAATCTAAACCCATGCCCTTCCCGGGCAGCCCTGCAGCGGGGTGAAAACGGTGACCCGTTTGCCGCCTCAACCCGGAAGAGGCAGCAAGTTGATCTTCAGCCCTTGAGGACACCAGCTGCAATTTGTTCAGGCGAAAAGAGCTTAGCGGTTCTGGCATATTCTTGACAAGATATGTTTTATAGGATTTGTGCTAAAATTTGATATTGGAAGTCGGGATTCCAATTTTACGTCTCCAGTGATAAGAGCAGCTGGGACCGTTAAGAAGTGCGTGTATTCCTTGTAGTTAAGATTTACATAATAAAAACTATTTATGCCAAACACCTTATAAGGAAAAGATGTAACCTGGATGTCAATATAACATGGAATACTTTTTAATATTTAGATAGGACAAGAAATCCATTATCAGTGTTATATATTACTTTAGGTTCGGAGAATTAGATATGTAAGAACTTTAAGTATTAAACTGTCTCCTCGTGTGCACTTGCATTTTCATTGAGTGGCCTTTTTCGATATTATTTTTGTATGAAAACAAATACGCATCGTTATTTGTTTTTCTAAGCCCTTCTGATGAGAGCACATAGAAGAAGGACACAATCTGATGCTGTTTGGTTTAATTTTGACCATTTCCAAGCGTGCCATAAAAGCCTTCACTGGCCTTTATAAATGGATTCTACTTTTGTTTTTTGAAAAGGACTGTGGTTTTGGAGAGCAAGTGGCAGAACAGAACTTTTGGAATTCTGATGAAGGAACTGACCAGGAGAAAAAGGGTTCCCAGTCAAGGAGCAGCAACCCCCAGCTCAAGGCAACATTCACAGCCTGATCTCGGAGGGGCTTGGAATACCCCCCCCCCCGCCGCCGCAACCCTGAGCTTCCTAGAGACAGCACGTCGATGTTTTCTGTGGAGAGGAATCCCCCATCCTGTAGATAATAGCTCTTCCTTACGCCAGACGCCTGGGAACAACCACTCGTGGCTCTGTGAGGTGGGCTGGGTTGGAAACCCTCAGCTTTTCTTATCTTTTCTGCTCAGACAAAGAGCAGAACCCAGTTGCAAGGAGACGAGAACCCTGATTAGCAAAGACAAGGGGTCCCGAGCATCCCACACCCGCACGAGCCAGTACAGTCCCTTCTTTGCGGTTTCCTTTGACGTACGGACGGTGTGACTGTGGGTAAATGAGAAAGTCCGGCTGGATGGTGGCACGAACTGTCATCGCACGTTCTGTGCTCCTGCCCCGGCCCCGACCTCCTACTGGGGAACGGCAGCCCCATCAGGGAACACGGAGGTCACGGGGACAGACGCAAACACCACCTCTCCTCGGGACTGGTAGGAACCAGCGGACATCAACTTAAACTCCAAAACGCAAGTTGAATTTCTTTTGTTCTGAAGCCATGACTCGGATGTGATAGCTCCTAGGCAGACACAATCTGAAAAAATAACTGATTATTACACAGCCCCCTTTCCTTCTTGGTCCACCTAGAGGGGAGGTGAGCTCCTTTGCTTCTATCACAAGAGGCCATGGAGCTTCCTTTAGTTTTGTCCCTCAATTTTGCCACGAAATACCAGCACTTATACAAATTGTCAGGATGTGTAACATTTTGAATTTTTTTTTTTAAGCAGGATTTATTGAGAGGACAGAAAAGCTCCCACAGTGGGAGGGGACTCAAGGGGGTTACACAACATGTTGAAGGTTATGTTGGTTACACAATTACTTTTAGAGAGCATCCTGCCCTAGGTGAGGGCTCGAAAGCGATCCTCAAGACAGTATGACAGGATGACTATTTGAAATAAAAATATGCCGGTCCAGAGATCTCTGCAGACTGATGTATAGGGTGCCAAAAATATGTACACACATTTTAAGCGATGCTTTCTATGTATTACTTTTCAAGTTGAATTGAATTACTGTAGTAACAAGCAGTATGACATCCACTCAACCGTGCTTCCACCATTTTCTTTGGCCATCCTGCCTGTCGCATGGTGACCCTACCATCCATCTGATGAACGCCATCTTTTGAGTGAACATTGTACTTAAAATGTGTATACACTTTTTTGGCACCCCCTGTAGATTTTTTCCCGTCCTTTCCATGACCCAGATGTTGGACTATCATCTAGGTTTAATGTCAGAGGAGATGGAGAAGGTGAACGAAGTTTCACAAGGGGAGACGTACAGATGAGGCTCCACAGTAAATTACAGACTTTATGGTAAATAATAATAATTGTATCCATAACAGCCTTGAGGGAGGTGTTGCCAGATGCCAGGAGGTTTATACTGGTACATCATCTTACTTGGAAGATCTCATTTGATCCCCACAGCCACCCCAGGAGGCAGAGATTATTATTACCTTCATGTGGCAGATGAGAAAACTGAGGCAGAGAGAGGCCAGTCCATTGCTAAAGACCAAAGACCGACATTGTCGGCAGCCCAAGCGCCGTTGCCTACTGGCAGTACTGGGATAACAGGTGTTAACTGGCAGCAGGGAAAGCCCAGTTCACACTGCCCGGTGCCACACCCTAGCCCACAGTCTGAACATGTTATTGAACCGTTCTGAGTCTCAGTTTTGCTCATCTTTTTAGTGGGCATAGCAATGGTCCCCACTTCACAGGGTTTTTATCAGATTTGCATAAAATAGGGCAAGGAGGTGCTGTGCACATGGGCTGGTGGTAACCAAGCCCACTCCCCATCACTGATCAGGTCACGGTGGCAGGGCTGGCGTTGGAAATCTATCCGGGAACTCTGGCCACGTCCTCAAGCCTGGATAGCAAGACAGTTGGGGCTCAGCCAGGCTGACCTGTGTCCGGCTGGCAGCAGACGCCCTCGGGTGCCCACAGGGAGAGTGAACACAGCGCCTCGCTTACCAGTCAACCAGGGAGGGAATGGCAGAGCTCCGCGCATGGCCCCAGGCCTCACCGTGGGAGGCTGGTTTTGATACATGATGTCATCCAAGGGATGGCACAGGAGACCCAGCTGTCTCGCGGCCACCCACTAACCTTTCAGCCACCCTGGTTTCTGTCGCATCTGTTTGGGCGGCAAACCCCTCAGGGCACCCTCCATCACTCTCTTCAAAGTCCCACCAGCTCTCACCCTTCAAACATCATGTTGATGCAGAATGAACCGCAGGAACAATAAACAGCCCAGCATCCCAAAGTCGGCTCTGCTCTTGGCCTCAGCACCTCCCTGACAGCTGGCGGAGGCTGGGCAGCATGGTTGCTGAGGGCTTGAGGGCCAGTGTCCCGCAGACCTGGTTCGAATCCCACTTCTGCCTCTTACGAGCTGTGCCTGCTTAGGCAATTAGCTTACCCTCTCTGGACCCCAGGTCCTCTGTCGTTAAAAGGGAGACAGAGATGGGCACAGTCGTGGTTTGCAATTCTCAACAAATATGGATGATCATACATGTTGTTATTTAACCTGGACAATACAAGGAAAATGCCTGACTGCGTTGAAAGCAAGAACTCGTTTTTAAAAAATGAGATGGCCGCCCCATGATAAGAAAAGCTAGAAAAAAAGAAAGTAAATTACTAGCCGCAATGATTTGGCAGGGTGATATACAGGGGAAATTGACTATCAAGAAACAGGATGACCCATAAGTTTTCTTTCTACCTGCTTCCTTCAATTACTAAGAACAATCTTCAAGTCCTGAAAAATCACTTTAATATAAATAAACACCCTGTTCTCAGAGGGAATAGGATATTCTTATGGTTAAGGTACCAGCCCTCTTGTAATTAAAATGATATCAGCATCTTGCAAATATCAAAAGACTCGAAAAACAGAGTGGTAGGATTGTGGGTGACTTTTTTTTCTTTTTTCTTTTTGTAATAGATCTTTTATTAGTGTCTTAGGTTTTTTCTTCCCTTTTTTCTGTGAATTTCTTTCTCTAATACATAGCTGGAATCACAGGAGCAGTTTTTATACTCCAGACCTCCCTGCAAGTAATATTACATGGTAGACAATATTCTAATTTCTCCTTCTTATTGGGCATTTGTATTAGTTCAGTTTATCTCCGTAATGAGAATATTTCACCCATAAAGCATATTAACATGTCTTGGTTTATTTCTTTGGGACAGATTCCCAGTCGTGATAAAACAGAGTCAAAGGCTATCAGCGTCTGATGATCCTTGACAGATCTCAGTGCACTTTATTAAGGAACCCTGAGGACATGAAAAGCCCACACCCAGGCAACCCTCATAGGTCAAAGGTCAGTGAAAATGACCCTGAAGACCTCTGGTTCTGACTTGACAGAAACTGCATGAACTTTCTTTGGGAAGTGGACTTCATGAGGTAGACTTTTCTTTTTTAAATGCTACAAGTTCCTTGGGGAGAAAAGCTTTGTGGATGAGATTAGTGTTAAGGGAATTACTCTTGGGGAATATGGAGAAAATATTTTTGCTAATTAAGAACAAACCTGAAAAATAAAAGGCCAGGCATGGTGGCTTATGCCTGTAATCCTACACCTTTAGGAAGACAAGGCGGGAAGATTGCTTGAGCCCAGGAGTTCAAGACCAGACTCGGCAACAGCGAGACCTCATCTCTAAAAAAAATAAAACAAAATAAGTTAGTTGGATGAGCTGGTGTGCACCTATAATCCCAGTTATTTGGGAGGCTGAGGCGGAAGGATTGCCTGAGCCCAGAAGGCTGTAGTGAGCTGTGATTGTGCAACTGCACTCCAGCCTGGGCAACAGAATGAGATCCCCAACTCAAAAAATATAAAGAAAGAAAAGGGAAAAACATAAATTGCTATACCGATAAAGGACAGTACTCGAAGTGTTATCAATCTCTTAAAACCCACATGCATTCCCAGTGCTTCATGGACCCGAAACCACCTGTGAGGGTGATTAGGGGCCTTGGGATTCCCCTAGCCCAGCATGAGCACAGGAAGCCCCCGGGGACCTGGCTAACATGCAGGCTTGGATGCAGCAGGTCTGGGAGGCACCAAGACTCTCATCACTAACTAGCAACAGGAAGGCCCAAGTCACTAGTCCAGGACCACAGAGTGGTCAGGGCTTAGGACAAGAGGGCCAGGAGGTTCATCTGCTTGGTGGTGGTGGCTTCCTGAAGTCTTGTTTAAGCAACAGATCTAAACTTTTACTGCACTTTTGACCCACCAGGGGAAAGGTTTTGAAAACCCACACATAGGCATCAGCATCCCAGGCTATGTGAATCAGAGTAGTCGGGAATGGGCCCCAGGTACCAGGATTTCTTTAGAGCACCTAGGTGACCCCAGTGTGCAGCTGGGCTGAGGGCAGGTGATCTAGATGCTACGTCAGGGCTGGGCAAGAGGGAGCAGCAATGTCTGCCAGGAAGAAGGTTAGGGCATCACTGTTGTGAAGTTTGCAAGGGGTTCCCCTTGGGAGGGACCTACCCAGGGTTTCATGGAAGTGGCGTTAGAAACTGTGTCTTGAGACCCTGATTTTTGTCCAAGATTGACATGGACAGCTAGAGGTCCCTAACTTAAGAACATTTTTCAAGCCAGGCTCAGTGGCTCAGCCTATAATCCCATGCTTTGGGAGGCTGAGGTGAGTGGATTGCCTGAGCCCAAGGGTTCGAGACCCGCCTGGGCAACTTGGCAAGACCTCATTTCTACAATAGATTAAAAAAATTAGCCAGGCGTGGTAGCGTGCACCTGTAGTTCCAGCTACTTGGAAGGCTGAACAGAAGGATCGCTGGAGCCCAGCAGGTCGAGGCTGTGGTGGCCGGGAGCGGCCACTGCACTCCAGTCTGGGTGACAGAGTGAGACTCCAACTCAAAAAAAAAAAGAACATTTTTCAGTTCAAAATATTCAAGCTTGCTGTTGGGCCAAGAACAGTGAAACAGGGCCTGGCATTGACATTCTGCCTTGTTATCAGTGAGGAGCTTGAGTGTCGCCTTGGATTTATCCCCAAAGGCAAGAGCATGTCTAGGAAGTCTGGAAAATGGGGTGAGTTCAAGTGAGCCCCAATGCTTGGGATTCTGAAAGTCCACAGGAGAGGTTCAGATCAGGGCTGATCGTTCAGAGGGCAGAGTTAGCAGACACCAGCAATCAGAGCATCTGTATCAAGGACGTGGTTTAGGAATTTGATATTTTTCTAAGTGCATCGAGGGTAGAAATCAGAAGAGTGGCTGTCTCCTTGGAGAGCACCCCAAGAGGAGCAGAATTTGCAGGGGGACCCTCTGGGTGCCAGGATGTTGTATATTTTTATCTGAGGTGTCCACATATATGAAAATCATCAAACTATACGTTTAAGACTTGTGTACGCTATGCCCATTCCTGTATGAAAATTGAACTTCAATTTAAGCAAGCAACAAATTAAAAGCCAAGTAAGCAAAATCTCCATTAATAACCTCCTCTTATTTGCAGTTTCACTTTCTGTGGTTTAATTACCCTCGGTCAAGCGGGGTCTGAAAATAGGTGCAATAAGGCATTTTGAGAGAGAGAGAGAGAGAGAGAGAGATCACATAACTTTTATTACAGTATATTGTTATAATTGTTCTATTTTAGTATTTATTATTGTTTAGTGCTGTGCCTAATTTATAAATTAAACTGTATCCTGGGTATGTGTGTATAGGAAAAATATAGTGTCTATAGGACTCCGTGCTCTCCATGGTTCCAGGCATCCACTGGAGTCTTGGAATATATGCCCTGAGGATGAAGGGAGACTACTGTAAATTACAAATAAAATGACTGAAAAGCCATAAAAATAGAAAAAAACAAAGGGATAATTAACAGAAGATGAACCAATAAAGGAAATCAACACATGAAATATGGTTACTGTAAAGTGTAATCACAACCCTCTGCTCTTTGTAGGATCTCCTTACATTTTTGCCAGTTTAGTATTGCCTTTATGTTGAATTGCACAGGGTGTGGGAGGACACCACAATCTTCTCAGTGTTTGTCTAAATCTGCTTTAGCCTGGATTCAGTGTTGATACGTAAAAATCTTCAGGGAATACTCCTTTTAAGGGTGGGCAATCCCAGAGTTTTTAAGCAGGGAGAATTCATGAAGGAGCCACAGATGGATTATGCCCAAGTCCTAAAAAAAGCTTACAAAGCTATAATTAAAAAGAAAATCAGTGCTGAACCTGTAAAACAGAAATGACATTGAAGTTTTTCTTCCTCTCTTTAATGTTATCAAATGTCAAATCCACTTCCAAAAAATGAAAAGGATAATTTTTACAGAGGAGGGAACATGGGATGGAGGTGGGGTGGAGATTGTTTTTCCAGATGAGCTGGAACAAATTGCACTGGGAAATGCAGGTGACAAGGGAGGATGCTGGACAGGGAGCTGGTTTCGGTGGGCGTGTCTGCCTTCAGAAAGATACCTGGAGTCCAAATGAGACAGGCAGGAGGTGGAAGGAGGTGGGTCCCTGGGAATCTTTCCTAGGGAGGCAGGAGCAGCCACCATGGCCTGGGCAGCCTGGAGAACTGGGGGCCAAGCGCTCAGTGTCCCTTGGAGAAACTGACAAGGGCAGTCATATGACCACAGCTCCCAAAGTCTCTCCTACCCCTGCCTGTCTTGCTGAAAAGTGATTTCTTTTCTTTTCCTTTTTTTTTTGGAATTGGGGTCTCACCCAGCCTGGAGTGCAATGGCATGATCACGACAATCATGGCTCATGGCAGCCTCGACATGCTGGGTTCAGGCAATCCTTCCATCTCTGCCTCCTGAGTAGCTAGGACTACAGGCGCACACCACCACACCCCACTTTTGTAGAGACGAGGTTTTATTATGTTGTCCAGGCTGGTCTAGAACTCCTGAGCTCAAGCAATCCTCTTGCCTTGGCCTCCCAAAGTGCCGGGATGACAGGTGTGAGCCACCACACCCGGTCTGAAAGTTGATTTTTAAAATATCCTCCCCTAAGAGGAATGGAAACACATCAGGGCTAAATGTCTACCCTCAGGTCCATCCCAAAGCCAGGATTGATGAGGGACTTTGGGAAACTGATTAGGGGTGGAGAGACCCCTCTAAAGCAGGACGGGGGTCTCAGGCCAAGTCCTTACCCTCTTCCAATGTCAGCCCCTGAAATGCGGCAGGCTCAAGGCCGTGTTCGCACTCATTACTGTCATGGAAGAGGTCGGTGAACTCACACATCAGAATAGCTTTTGAGCCCTTTTTTGAGCTGGGCACTAGGCAGTCTCAGAAGACTTTGGCTCCCAAGTGGGAGAAACAAACTGTCCGCACAGGTCCCGTATGGGTCCCACAGTAAGTCCACGCTCCCACTCCTGGACAGTTTTCATTCCCAGGTAAGTAACAGCAGCCTGCAATCAGAATTGCTAAAATAAGGGGTAGCCTTTGAACCACCCAGACACACCACTTTTCCTCCTTCCCACCCCCTCCCCAGTGCTAGGACTCTGCTAGCCGTTGGCTATGTCTCTCCCAGTGACACATCTCAGAATCATGGAGACAACCACAGGTCGGGGGCCTGCTGGATCCACTTTGGGACAGACCTAAGCTAGAACTCCACAGATGAGTTGACTCCACAACCCCACCTTAGATTGGGGGGTCCCAGTGGCGCTTTGTGTCTCCTGGAATTTGTGTCAGCTGAGAGCCAGTGTCCAGAAGCCCAGGAAGTTCTGAGGATTTGATTATTTCCTTTTCCCCAAAGCAGTCACTCTGGCCCACGGCCACTTCCCGCTGTCCACCCTCACCCTTCCGAACCATTCCCCACAGAGTGGTCTTCTCACTCACAAGCACAAACATGTCATCTTCTTACTTAAAATCCTTCTCGGGGTGTCTGTGTATTTTATTGTTCAAACCTGGACACTTCTGAGAGTCAGGAGGAGCCTTGCGATAATCACAGGAGAACAACAACCACAAACCTGGGATGTGCAACAGGTAAACGGATGTGCGGTCCCCTTTGTGATTTACAGTACTCTGGATGCCAGGCCCTGGCCTTCCATCTGTGGGACCCAGCTAAGCAAGTGTCCCTCGATCCCCCTGCTTCTGAGCCACCGCACATGCAGTTCCCTCTTCATCTGTCTCCCTCGTCATCCGGACATCTCTGGTTCATCCTTGAACGCACATGGAGGCCTGAGCCCAGAGGAGTCAGGGCTGTTCCGCTGTGAAGCCCCCTTCCATGATCCTCATCACACTTGGGCTGTCATCTCTGCCCAGCGGAGAGGGCAGGGCCACCTCTTCTCTCATCACCACTGATCCTCACCATGGCAGTGCCAGGGACACTCTAGACAGCCATAAGCACCAGTCCATGAATAAATGGCCCTAGGCAGACACCTTTCGCAGAAAAACAAAGAAGTGAGTGCCCCATGTCTGCTGGGAATTTCAGCAGTTTTCGGCAAACACACACCATTGTGTGACACCTTCTGGCACTCGCGTTTCCTGATTTTTGAAAGCCAGCCATCCAGTGGGAAAAGATGAAAAGTTCAGAACAACATGCATGCTAGACTGTCTTCCCACCACCAGCAGGACTGGGGACTCTTCCCGGCCACTGTTCCACAACCAGCAACAGAAGAGGCCAAATGTGGAGAGGGAAAGGCATTCCTGGGAGACAGGGGTATCTGGACGCAGCAAGGGATTGGGCAGAAGTATCTTGGAGGAATGCAAGGGCCACCAGGACACATCTACACAGTGCCTTTGTGAGAATTAACAAGATGATATGCCCTCTGGGCAGACGCAGCCCCACACCAGGGTGGGCAACTTAGGGAGCTGCCCTACTCACCGCCCAGTCAAGCTTTCTTGTGCAGTCAGCAAACCACACAACTGTTCACAACGACCCTGGAATGTGGGAGAAGGACGTGTCTAGACCAACAGGAACCCTTGCTCTCGGTGAGGGCTCCCCACAGCACCCCTCTCCCTGTCCTCCCTTATATCCCAGTGTGGGTCTTTGTGGAAATGTAGTGGAACTTTCCAGAAAGCCTGCAACAACGAAGTCATTTCTTAGAAGCTGTGGTAGGTGGCTTCTCCTCACTGCCCTATGTCATACCAATGCTATTTCCTTTTATTATAAATAGGAATTTTGCTCAAAGGGGTGCTGCCTAATACCCCTCGGCTGCTTTTGACTTTAATCAGGACTTTCCTGCCCAAAATGTTTATCTTCCAGCAAAGAGGTGCTAATTTTATCTTGCAAAAGTGGATATCTGCTTACGTCCCTTCTACCTTCGAAAAAGATAACCAAGAGCATATTATGTCATCTAAATACAGCATCCTCCAAGATCAAAAGGCATAATGTATACATCTGCCAGAAGTGATGGAGCGGCCATTGGCGGGCTCTTCCGCCCGGCTCGCATGTGCCCCATTGATAGACGCCCTTGGCCATTTCTGTGAAAGAAACTCCCCGGCCTTCTGTTTGTGCCAGTTGACTTCCATGATATTGGGAGGTTTTGAAATGAGGATCTAAAATAGATATGCCCTTCTCACCCCTCTGTGTAAGCCCTCGCCACAGGAAATGGCACAGATTCAAATGTTCGCAATGGAAGCAACGTGGGACCAGATAAGAGCATGTTCCTTATGGTGACATTTTCATGTTTAGAGTATAGTCAAAATGATCCATGGCAGCATGCCACCTGAGTGTGTTTTGACTCGAGTCCGACTTCGGGTTCTGGTTCAGTGTTTTTCATTTTCTTAGATTCCATTCTATTACAAGAGTATATGTGTCAGCACGGTACCCATGTGTGCGCATACATACACACGTGCACACACCTGTTGGAAGTAAGTGTTCACAAAACAAGATGTAATCTGATGTGCCCTGAGTTCTGACATGTGTGTCCCGTTCCAGTCTAACTAGACATCTTTTCCTTCGCTACTCAACATGTGGTCCTTGGACCAGCGGCATCAGCTGTGCCTGAGAGTCAGAATAGGGACTTCAAGGCCCCAGCGTAGACCAGCACAGGTCCATCTGCATTTTACTGGGATCTCTGGGCAGCTCACTGATGCACATGACAGTCTGTGAGCACTGGTCTAGTCTATTTCATTTTTCTGAATGTATGTATGTTTATAAGTTGGTTATAATGGCTGTATAAATTGATATCGACTCTGGGGTTTGACAGATTTTAGGACCTTGGAGCCAGGATTTTTAGGGCTTCGGGAGACTCCATTGAGAGAAGAAAGTGACATTTGCCTACAATCCTGCCCTTACAGGTCACTTTCCCCAGACACCCCTCAAAACTCCACACCAGGGAGGTGACACCCCAAACCCTTGTCCCCCGTTTCCTGCCCTGCCGCCTCCTCCTTTGCCTTTTCCTCCTGGATAATTATTCCAGCCATCCTCTCTCCTGCCTCAGGGATCCCCAATACATCTAAAAGAATGAAGATTTCCCATGTAGTGTGGTTTTTGGAAACTTTGACACTGAGACTTAAGCCCCTGAGCACGGTGGGTTTTACAAAGAGCCCTAAAGCCCAGAAGGAGCAGCGCAGGGTGGTGGCCTGACGGGGACTGGGAGCGACTTGAGGGACTGGGAGCGACTTGACTCTCTTGCCTGTGACCTCGGTGAGCGTCTTGCGTCTTTCCTCCCCCAGGTGACCTCATTCCTAAGGAGGCTTGGATTCAGGAAGGTCTGGAACGAGGTCGCTCCTGGGAGATGCTGTATTCAGGAGTGTGAGAGGGATGTGTCAGATGTCAGGTGAAAAGGACAACTCTTTCCTCTCAGAATGAGAGCTGAGAATAAAATAAAAATGCCTTGAACATGGTCAGGCACCCTCCCAAGAAGGCTGATTATCTCCCTCAGCTCAGGACAGATTTATGAGGATAAAATGAAATTATAAATGTGCATAGCTCTATAAGCTGGAAAGTAGATTGACCTCACCAGGCCACAGCAGCAGAAGACTGCTTCCCCTTGGAGGATGGGGAAAAAAAAATCATCCTCGCCTGCACACCCATTTCTAACTTGAAAAAAAAGGCCTAAAATAATCTCCATCTTGGCAAATAGTCAAGAGCACAGGGGAACAATGAAAACCATCTATGTGTATACCAAGAGGAAACTACTGACCAGTTTGCTGTGTCCCTCGAGACCTCTGCCTAAGACTCCACACGCTGATACATTTGCACACACAGAATATCTGCCACCCAGTGCTGTTCTTGAACCTAAATGCACCATACTGAACACATTCTTCAGAAACTCTTTGTCCCCCAACGAGATGTCTTAGAGATCTGTCCGCATCCACAGATACTTACCAACCTGATTTTTTAAGCCAGAGCAGTGTTCAGTATGGAGACAGTTTGTTTAACCATTTTTATATGAATAGTCACTTAGGTACTTCCTGTTTTAAGATGTCATAAAAACATTCGCAGTAAATTTCCTCAGACCTGCCTCTTTGTACACATGTGGGTATTTCTTCTCCAAAATTGATATCTAAAAGCACAATGTCTGGGTTGACGGGCTTATGGGTTTGTGATTAGAATAGATACTGTCAAATTGCTTCCAAAACCAACATACAAATTTGTGAATCATCAGCAGAGTTCCATTGCTTGCCATCCTATCTCCGATGCTGGCCAGGATCAATTTTTTTAGTTATTACTAATGCCATCGAAGAAAAACAACATCTTGTTATTTTAATTGGCATTTTCTGTCTGCTGATTAGTTTGAACATCTTTTCCCATTCCGCATTTGTATGCCATTTTCAGGGGACTCCTTTGAACATTTTTCTACTTGTAATCTACTTGTGTGCCTTTATCTGTTTCAATCTGATTCTTAAGAGGGCTCCAAATATTTTTGGATATTATTCAATTCTATGTTTTATATTTTGCAAGTATTTTTCCCCCAATTGACTGCTTGAATTTTCACCTTGCTCATGGTACTAATTACTGTGCAGCTCTTTGACATTGTCAAAATTATCATTTATTTCCTTTTTTTGTTTTTGCCTTTATATTTTAAAGAAAGCTTTCTCTGTCCTCAAAATGTACGCATATTCCTCTAAATTTATTTCTAACATTTTTTATAGGTTAGTTTTGCACTTTTGCCGGTTGTCCTGACACCACTGAGCAGTGATCCTTTTCACAATGCCCTGGAATGTTCTCTTTATTATGTCATAACTCACCACACAGGCATGCGACTGTTGCAAGACTCTGTCCCGTTCCATTGTCTATTTGTATTACTTCTAGATATTTGGGGAATTTTTTTCATATCCCTTCAAGTCAATTGTTACTAGTTTAATTTCACTATGATCAGACATTATGATTTGTATGATTTCAATCTTTTTTAATGCATTGAGGCTTGTATTCTGGCAGAGAACGGGGTAGGGAAGATTTTTCTGGAAAAGGCCAGCTGGGAAACATGCTAGGCTCTGTCAGTCACATAGTCTCTTTGCATGTTCTTCTTTATTGAGTTTTGCTGTATTTTTTGCAACCCTTTAAACATATATAAACCGCTTTGAGGTTTGTGTAAATAACAGGCCATGGCCACAGCGGCGTGGAGTGTGGTCTACAATGGTGAACATACCATTGCACGTGAAAAGAACTGTGTGCTGCTATTGTTGACTGGAGAGTTCTCTAAATGTCAGCTCAATCAAGTTGGCTTATGGTGTTGCTCAAGTTTTTGTATCTGACCTGATCATTTTTGCCTTCCTGTTTCATCAGTTACTGAGATAGGGGTATTGGAATTTCCAACTATAGTCATGAATGTTACTCTTTCTCGTGTAAGCTTTCTCAGCTTATGTCTCATGCCTTTTGAAGCTTAAACACTCGAACATATGACCTCATGAATAATCATCACAATCAGATTGGTGTGTTGAATGAGTAACTAAAACGCAATGAGTGTCCATGTTATTGGCAATCCTGGCAACAACATTTTCAGATTCTGAGTAGTGGACACAGCGCTTACCTACCTGCAGTTCTTCCAGAAACCGAGAGTGAAGTCACTTTGATTGGGGCTATAGGAATTGGTCCTCAGTTTTGCCATGCGTAAAGTGGGTGCAACAAGGCCCCTCAGTGTGCCGGGAAGATGACATGAGAGACTACCTCAGGACTTAGAATGATGACTAGCACAGAGCATGTGGTCAGTGCATTTTTGCGTTGGTATTGGTGTCCGTATTTGCATTCATAGTGGTATTCTCATTATTTCCTAGGGTAGCACAGAAAAATAAGAAAGGGACTTTGCCTAGCACTGGACATGGTTGACCAGGAAGGACAGAGGCTGGCTGGGGCCCTCCATCGACCAGGAAGAGGAGCAGCTGACCAGGTTCCAATCACCCAACATGGTTTGTATCCTGACATCCATGAACTGTCCAAGTCACATCCCTCCCACTCACCTGCCAACCACACAAGGTAAAGCCCACTTGCCCAAAACAGCACCCACATTCTCCAAAATGTTAATTCTGATGCTAATGACTATGAGAGCCATGGTAAAAACAGAGTGGGAGGGATAGGGACGGTGGGGTTAAACAGAGGCTGGCATAAAGTCCGGTCCCAGCACTTACTGGGTGCTATGGGTTTTCTCTTGATGTAACAATGCCAGTAAGAAAGAGTCACAAAACCTAGGTGCCATAAGAACAATACCCATAGATGCTCACGTGTCTGGGCTGAGCTGGGGTAAGCCAACAGCTCTGCAGATCCTGGCTGGACAGATCCAGGTATGAACTCATGACCAGGAGATCAAGCCTCTCCCTCCATTGTGGCTGCCAACATCCCATTGGCCAAAGCAAGTCACGTGACTGAGGTCACATTCAAGGGGTAGAGCCTGTCACTCCACCCATGTGGGAGGCTCATCACAGCTACACCCCAACAGGCAAGGAGAGAGGAAGGCTAAAGAACTAGGGCCATACACACAGATCATCACCAAGCACGTGACCTTGGACAAGGTGGCTTCACCTCCGTCACATGACTTGCTCTTCTGTGGTCTGGGGACAGCTCTTCGTCTCATAGCACTAGGAAATTCAGATTAGGTGGTGTGACCAGAGCAGGTGTTCAGTGCCTGCCCGCGAGGAGAAACTCAACAGAGCATGGCTTCCTTTATGGTGGCGACAACTAATAGGAAAGGGTCCCGGGTTCCACCCCAGGGACCTGATGTCCCGTCTTCTGAATTTCTACAGAGAATGGATATCTCTGGGTTTTGTATATGGTGGGAGTGTGTTTGTGGCATGTGTGTGTCGATGTGTGTGTGTGAGATGTGTATGGTGTGTGTGTATGTGTGCAGTGTGTGGGTGTGCTGTGAGAGCGTATGTGCGTTGATACTGAAACCCAACTCAGAATGGTGGTCACAGTCTAGGAAAACAAAAATTAAGTGTGCCCAATCACACATCAGCAATTCACCTCTTACTAGGAATTTTCCACTCAAATCGGTCCAATCTTGCCTTTGTTTCTTCCCTGAACACCTTTTCAAAGCCTCCCCTGTGCCCCTGGCTGAACCCCGAGCCGTTGGTGTCCTGTGCTGTCTGACTCATGAGTTGTGTCTGCTCCACACACTCGTTGGTATTTTAAAGTGCCAGAGGTCATCTTTTTACACGTGTGTGGGTGTGAATATGTGTATGTCGGGGGAGTGAGGGGTGAATATGTGTTTGTGTGTGTGGTGTGTGAGGGGAGTGTTTGTGGTGTGTGTGTTGTGTGAATATGTGTGTATATGGGTCTGTGGTGTGAGTATGAGTGTGTGTACGTGTGGGGGTGCAAATATGTGTGTATGTGGTGTGAGGATTGTGAATATGTGTATGTGGTGTGTTTGTGGTATGAGTGTGAATGTATGTGTATGTGTCGGTGTGAGTGTGAATGCATGTGTACGTGTGTATGGTTTGTGTGGGAATGTGTGCATGTGTGTTGAGAGTGAATGTATATGTATATAGGAGGTTGTGAATGTGTGTGTGTCTGTGGGCTGTGTGTGAATTCATGTGTAGGTGTGTGTGTTATGTGTGGGTGTGAATGCATGTGTGTGTTTGTGATATGGATGTGAATGTTCTATGAATGTGTACGCTTATGTTTTATGTATGAATGTGTATGTATGATTGTGTGGTATGTGTGTGAATGTATGTAGGTGTGTGTTGGGAGTGAATGTGTATGTGTATTTGGAAGGTTGTGAATATGTGTGTGTTGGATATGTGGGTGTGAATGTGTGTGTTTGTGGTATGGGTATGAGTTTGCATGCAGGTGTGAGTGTGTGTGCTATGTGTGGGTGTGAATGTGTCTTTGTGGTGTGGGTGTGAGTTGTGTAGGTGTATGCTGTATATGGACATGAATGTGTGTTTGTGGTGTGGGTGTGAGTTGTGTAGGTGTATGCTGTATATGGACGTGAATGTGTGTTTGTGGTGTGGGTATGACTGTGTGTGTAGGTGTGTGTGGTACGTGTGGATGTGAATGTGTATATGTGTGTGTTTGTGGTGTGGGTGTAGGTGTGTGTGTGCTGTGTGTGGGCATGAATGTGTGTGTGTGCTGTGGTGTGTGTGAGGGGGGTGTGTGCTGTGTGTGGGAGTGAGTGTGTATGTGTGTGCTGTGGTGTGGTGTGGGTGTGAGTGTATGTGTGTACAGCTAGACTATCCAAGTTTGCTTCAGAGTCGCCCACAATAGGTTTGAAGCTGGAGCACACCCTGGTTGGGTGATGGAGACACATTTTCCCGGTTGTAGACAAACACCAGCTCCGCTTGACACCCCCTGTGCTTCGGTTGCTGTTCTTAGAAATATGGCAGCCCCTCTACACCTCACTCGAGATTAAAACACCGTCTTTTAACAGCCTACTCAAACTAGACATTTCCATTAGCAGGAGGTAACATGCACATTTTTTTTCTGTTTCTGGTCAGATTTTTAAAAATCAGTCTTATTGAAGTAAAATGTATGTACAATAAAATGTGCTCGTTTTTAACTTTGGCAAATATATGTGCCATGTGCTCATCATCCTCACAAAGATATAGTTTATTTAGTTCATTGATGTGACCACGAAAGTTTCTCCATGCCCTTCCATCAATCTCCCTACCCCAGATATCCACAAATCAATGTCTGTAGCTTCCAATTAGCTCAGCCTGTCCTAGAACCTCACATCAATGGTCTGTACTCTTTTGTGATTGGCTTTCTCCATGCAGAAGAATACTTTAAACATCATCAATAGTGTTTTCTATATCAGAAATGTGCTCCTTTTCATTGCTGAGTCGTACCCCACCATACAGACAGACCACAGCTTGTTAAACTTGTGGATGGACATTTGGGTTGCATCCAGCTTTTTGTTACTATAAATAAAACTTCTCTGGCCGTTGCATATAAGTCTTTGGGAATGTAGGTTTTATCTTGTGAAAAATACCTAAGGGCAAATGTGTTGGGTCAACCAGTGATTGCATATGTAACTTTATAAGAAGTTACTAAATTGCTTTTCAGAGGCTTGGTGCCATTCCATGCTTCCATCAACATCATATGCGAGTTCCAGTCGCTCTTTGTCCTCTCCAGCACTGGGTAGTGTTAGTCTTTTTAATTTTAGTCATCTGGCAGGTGAGTGGTGTTCCCATACTACAATCTAACTTCTATTTCCTCATGACTAATGGCACTGAGCATCTCATTGTGTACCTAGCAGACATTCATAACTCTTTTTTGCAAAGGGTCTGTCCAGAGGAGTTGCCCATTTGTAAAATTGGGTTGGTTGTCATCTAAATATTGAGCTGTAAGAGCTCTTTATGCATTTTGAATATAATCCACTTTCCAGATACATGTATTATAAATATTTGTTGCAGTCTGAGGTTTGTTTTTAAATTTTTGATAGTATTTTCAAAGATCAAACTTTTTAACTTTGTTAAATTCCAATTTATCAATTTTTTTCTGATTAGTGTTTTTTCTACCAGGTCTTAAATCTTTGCTTGCCCGAAGTTTGTGAAGATATATTTCTTGTGTCTTTTTTCCTAGACATTTTATATTTTTATATCTTTGATATATTTTCATTTTTGTATGTAGTGTGAGGTAAGTGTCAGAAATCTTTTTTTAAATTTTTAATCCTTGACTATCCAGTTGCTTTCTACCAAGTTAAGGATGTTTCCTTTTAGTTCTTAATAGCCAAGTGTTGATTTCTGTCAAATGCTTTCTCTGTACCACATCACATGTTAAGATAGTAACAACCATGAGCTGCACAAATAGGCTGATAATAATCATCAGGACTACAACATCAGGAATGCAAAGAAGGCTCAATCTTGTTGGTGGGTTTCTTGCCTTGATGGCTGGAGGTTTATGACAAACAGTTTCAGTTGGTGGCCCAGCGGCCATTTGCAAATCCCCTTTCCTTGCCTCCCAGATAACCAGTCATTTTTCCACCCTCTCTCATAGCTCGTGGTAAACATATGACCCCATTTTAGCCAATGAGCCATTCAGGAAAGTGTGACTCCTGAAAAAGTATCTTTCTTCCTGATAAAAAGAGAGAGGTAACTTTTCTATCTACCTGCCTTCGGAGGTAGTCATAGGAGCATGCAATGCCCAAAGAGACACCTACCACCTTGAGACTATGCTGGAAAGGTCAGGAGAACTGCAGAGATGCTGCCCAGAGTCCTGACATCACTGGGAAATCACTCCACCATGGGATGCTGAACTCCAGATAATGAATTGTCTTCAATATATGTGCTACATTAGTTAGTATTTTATTATTCATAGCTATATAGTCTTCTCCTTCACCTCCCAAAACCCTAGTCAAATCTAGAATGGACCTTCTCTTGAGCAAATCATCTAAGTGTTTCAATCACCCATCCTCTCCTAACTTGAGAATTAGAGGAGAGATGAACTCCATAAACAACAGAGTCATGGGATAATATAGTGGAGAGAATGCCCAGCCCAGGAGCCACAAGTCTGGGTTCTCATGCTGCCTTACCTCCCCAGAATCTCAAGGGATGCTTGCTTCATTTTCTCAATGTTTCACGTGTTTTCCTTGTTAGCATCTTCTGTCTGCCTGAAACTCTCCTCTTTGCCTCCACTCTTTTCTTTATCTGACTGGTCCTACTCATCCTTCAGGTCTCAGTTTAAAGATAACCTCCCCAGAGGTCCTTCCAGATCCCACGAACTATCTCTTAGTACCCTGAATTCTTTCTCACAGCAATGATCCTGATTTCAATTGGGATTGATTTGCTGTAATCACCTCCTCCACTAGAACGTAGTTCTCTGAGGATGGGATCAGACCTGCTTGTTGGAGCTCTATGCTCGTCACATAGTGCAGTGCCCAGCATGCCAAAGATGTTCTGCACATATCTGAGATGGATGAGTGAATGGATGGGTGATTGGATGGGTGGATGGGCAATTGGATGGGTAAGTAGATGGGTGAATGGATGGATGATTAAATGGTGGGTGGATGGGTGGATAGATGGGTTGAGTAGATGGGTGGGTGGGTGGATGGATGGATAGAGATTAGATGGTGGGTGGATGGGTGGATAGATGGGTAGGTGGGTGGGTGGATGGAAGGATGGATGGATGGATGGGTAGGTGGATGGATGGATGGATGGATGGATGGATGGATGGATGGATGGATGGATGGATGGATAGATGGATGGATGAATAGATGGATGGGTAGGTGGATGGATGGATGGATGGGTGGGTGGATGGATGGATGGATGGATGGATGGATGGATGGATGGATGGATGGATAGGTTGGTGGATAGATGGGTTGGTAGATGGATGAATTCAATGGCACTGCCTCCAACTTGCTGCATGACCTTAAGCAACTTACTTCCCCTTTCTAGGCTGTAATTTTCTCATCTGTCACATGAGGACTTTGAACTAGGTAGAATCTAAGAATCCTTCCACTGCCAACTCTTCATCAAATTGAATGCAGATGTTCGGATGTGGCTTTGTTTTTAAAATGGACACTTCCCCCATATATCCATTTATTTTCCACCACTGCCAGTGACCCTGCAATTGTCCTAGAAGTTCATTCCACAAAAGCATCCCGTGGAGGACAGATGGAGCCAGTTACCTTGACTACTCCAAGATGCCAGGTGCAGTGGTTTCCAGACTTGGCATGGCTGCAATATCTGTTGATTCCACCATGATGCCAAGTCCCTAGTTCTCTTATCCTGCAATGAGAAGGAAGAATTTGTGATGAGTTGGCAGTAAGTCAGAGGAGACTGCACCTTTACTTGGCCTGCATTCCAACACATCTGTTCATCTTCAAGCAGATGGTAAATGAGAAGCAAAGTCCTTTTCTCAGATTGAAGATCCCAACCAGTGCAATTTCCTGCAAGGTCCATAATGTGGCTTTTACATCTGCATAGTGGATGCTTCAGTGACTTAATCCTATACATCTGACTTCACCCAGAAATCAGTCAGAATAACCCACAGCACACACACTTCTGCATGAAATTCCTTTATCAGCATTCACATTGGAAGCAAAGGCTATGACAGGTCACATCACTTTTACTTTTGTGTCCACGTCCTCAGGGAAGAGTCACCAGCTCACCTGCCTTTTCCCCCTGCGGGTGGGAATCACAGCAAGAGATGACTGCTTATTGAGGTCCCTGAGTCAGGAACAGTGCTGGGGGTATTGAATGCTTATTTTTTAATCCACACAACAGTTATTTATTGTGGATTCTCATTTCCATTTGAGAGACTAGGAGATGGGCTCCGAGGCATGCTCAGACTCATCCAAGGTCACACATGCTAAAGCGGTGGGTCCGAGACTTGAACCCAGATCTGAGCCCCCAAGGCCAAGCACATTTGCTACTTCCGGTTGGTCAGCCAATGATAATTTGTGGTAGAAGGTCAGATAAGGAATCTGAAGACGGAATCAGAGCCAAGCACCCGGCTGACCAGGGACCTACCTCCCTTGCCTCCCTGAGACCTGTGGGTAGGACAGGGATAAGCAGCGAGACCTACAGTTAGAACCCCATCTGGGACTCACAGCAGCTCCTGTCACCCTCAGTTTGAACCCAAAGACTCCACCCTGACGTTGTTATGTATCTTTCTGAGGCATGGATGATGGCATTAAAAAATAATAATCCAAGCTGGGCTCGGTGGCTCAGCCTGTAATCCCGTGCCTTTGGGAGGCTGAGGTGAGTGGATTGCCTGAGCCTGCGGGTTCAAGACTCGCCTGGGCAGCGAGACCTCATCTCTACAATAAATCAAAAAATCAGCTGGGCATGGTAGCACATGCCTGTAATACCAGCTACTCGGAAGGCTGAGGCGGAAGGATCGCCGGAGCCCAGCAGGTCGAGACTGCGGTGGCCAGGAGTGACCACTGCACTCCAGTCTGGGCGACAGAGTGAGACTCCAGCTCAAAAACAAAATAATAATAATAATAATAATCCAAAGAGGATGCTTTCTAGAAAGGGATGAGGGAGAGAAGCGGAAATGAAATGCAGCAATGTCTTGGGATGAAGATTAAGAAAATCGCCAAGATGCTACTTCAGAGCATTGATGTTGCTTAGTTGATGACCACCTCCAACCTTCTTGTTTCATGAGAAAAATAGCCCCTGTGTCCATCTCCTATTAGTCACGAATGGGTTACTTGCAGCTGACAGCATTCCTAACTGACAAACAGTGAAAGGACATACCATGGATTTAATATACCCAATGAGCAGCCATTTTAATATTGCCTAAATCTTATGTTTGTCTAGCCGTTCATTTAACTCACCCTCTAATCACTAGCCAAGGACAGAACTGGTTTCTCAGAGGTAGCTATTGATCATTGCTCTACAACTCCCCTCTGCGCCTTGTTTTGTAGTAATTAGCTTTTCTATTTCAAGAATTTGCCTCCACCCATAAGACTCAAGTTAACCTAATTAGCCCTTCATAACATTCATGACACAGACAGACCCCACCACCAAGGCAGTCATGTGACTGACCCACCCACCTGCCTGCTGTCCATCACCTGACGACCGTACCTGTGCTTACCTGCCCCTTTGTGATGACATGAAACAGATTACCACCCAATCACCTTAACAACCTTCCCACATCAAAGGGAAGGATTAAAAGGTTTCAACCACAAGTAGTCATTTGCCATTGCCAGGCCATTGCAGCCACTGCCTTGCTAAGCGATGGTGTGGCCACGTGCTCTTTGAGTTATGGCCAGACCGTGTTTCTCTTAAGCTTTGGCCCTCCCCTACGTTGGGGAGGTGAATCTCCTCTTTTTCTCTCTCTCTCTTTCTAATTTAGTTTTCAAATAAACTATATTTTCTAATCTAACTTCTGTGCAATTCTTTGCATCTTTCATGTGGCATCAGATTGCATCCCAGACACCCACATCCCCAGCAGGCCTGACCTAACATTCTGGAGGTCCCACTGGGAGTGTGTCCTGACAAGCAGTTTAAGCTGGAAGCCACCTGTAACACACCCAAAGCCCTCAGTGACTATCCAGGAGGGAGATCTCCATCCTTTGTTTACTACAGCCAGGGTCTCTCATCACAGGGTTCTTTCCCAAGCATCTGAACTTTCTAGCTCATCTAAGGCAAGTCACCCAGTATGCTTTGCTTCTCCCTTCTAGAACCCTGCGGCAAATTCCAACTCATGCATTGTCAAGGGATCTTTATCCACTGCGCATAATAGCCACTGCTTGTACTCTAGCTAACATTTCCCAAATTAAAAAAAAAAAAATCAAGAGTTTGCTTCCCTGCATTCCTAGCTCAATAAATACAACCAAATGATGGGAGATGAAACTCAAACAGCCAAGCATTCCATCTGAATCCAGATTCTCCCAGGCGAGGCACGCCTCCCACAGCCACACCGTTCCCCAACCCTGCCATTAGTAAGACAAACCCCTACTTACAATCAAAATGGACTAGATGTGTAACCAGGAGGCAACTCACTTCCAGGAATGCCGGGCAGCACCCGCCTTGTCCCCTCTGCATCCACCTCCCTGTCCCGCCAGCCTCCTCTTCATCACCAACTCTTGTCAGGGACCTCTGTCTCTCTGACGTCAGGGACCTAGCCTCTCTTCTTCCCTTCTGGGTTGTTTTCCTACCTCCTGCCTTGGGGGAAGCAATCTCTTCCTGCAGGCATTTTCCTCTTCTCCAATGCTAGCATTTGCTTTTCTGGATGAGACTCAGTCTGCCTTCAGTGGGAATGTGATGGAGAGTCAAGAAGTCAAGATCAAAAATTTTTTTTTTTTACTTGGAGTCTCACTCTGCCTGCCAAGCTGTACTGTAGTGATACTATCATGGCAACCACAGCCTGCTGGGCTCAGGTGACCCTTCCGCCTCAGCCTCTCAAGTAGCTGGGACTACAGGTGGCCATCATCATGCCTGCCTGATTTTTTTCTTTGTAGAAATGAGATCTTATCAGGTTGCCCAGGTTGGTCTCGAATCCCTGGGCTCAGGTAATCCTCTTGCCTCAACCTCCGTAAGTGCTGGGATTCTAGGCATGTGTCACCGCGTCTGGCCAGATTTTATATTTTAAAATGAAAATGCACACAGTTGGGCATGGTGCAGAGGAAAAAGGAAAAAACTTACATTTGGCTTCAAGGCGTAAAATTAGTGCAACCAGCCTGGAGGCAAGTTGGGACCCAGCCAGATCCCATGTGAATGTGTTAGTTTATGTTCAGTGATGCCATCTAGCAAAAAAGTAGAGACTCACACAAATGTGTTACAGGAGTGCAAAAGCAAAGCATTGCAAACAACCTAGATGCTCAACAAGTATAGAGTCGTTTATTAATAAACAGATGCAAGGCAAGAGGGCAGCCATTGAGAAGCATTTTTGCAAAGAATAGTTAACACCAAGAAAAACTCATAACAATTCATATATTAAATAGGAAACTAGTACTAGAAAGATCCGTGCCTGGATGCACTTCCATAGTCTGAACATCCATGGACGTAGAACCAAGGGCACCTTCCGCTAGGACACACTCAGTGGCACTTCGCGAGCACTTACCACACTCTAAATGCTGTTCTAAATCCTCAGCGCCACTCACTCCTCACAGCCACCCCCTGAGTCTCGTTATTGTGTCAGCTAAGGCTCTGAGCCCCACAGCTAATCAATATCAGATCTGAGATTTGAATCCAGGAATCCAAGATCCCCGGCCTTTTAGCTGAATGCTACAAACACCAACATTTACATTGAATATATTAGGATGATTGTCAGTGGAGAAGGAGAGGGGAGATGGAAGGAAATAAACAAGAAGACATAGGCCAGGGACTTGTACAGCCTGGTAAGCAACCCTCCACAGGAGGTCCAGGGAGGGAGGAAGGAGGTGGGAGGAATGAAGCCATACACAGAGTTCCAGGTATAGGCATGTGTGTGTGTATGTGTGTGTGTGCACGTGCATGCGTACACGTGTCTTATACAGTCAGCTCAGGCTACTACAACAAATATCACAGACAGGGTGGCTTAAACAACAAACATTTATTTTTTAGAATCCTAGAGGGAATTCAAGATCAAGGACTGGGTTCTTGGTGAGGGCCCCCATCCAGGTTCACAGAGGGCTGGCTGCCTTCTCGCTGTATCCTCATATGGCAGAGAGAAAACTCCCGGACCTTCTTACAAGGGTATTCACCCCACTCATGAGGATCCACCACCATGGTTCCAATCACCTCTCAAAGGCCCCACCTTCTAATACCATCACATCAGGGCTCAGATTTCAGCATATGCATTAGTGGCACACGAACACTCAGTCCATAACATACATAAACACACACATGCTCTCTGGCATGCCCTTGTACCCTTACTACCTAGAAGGGCATGCTTGTCCCAGGGATCCATTCATCCCCCACCTTACCCTGGTCACAGCTGACTCAATCAGGGCTTAGCACTAAACACAAGGGAAAAATGATTCCCAGGCTGGGCAGCAATCTCTAACCTCAAAAGGTATTCGGTTCAGATAGTCAAAAGGTCCGGGGAATCTGTGCTTAAAAACATGGAAAGAATTTGTGAGTGAGGGTGGAACCGGAGGTGGCATGGAGGGTACCGAGGGGCCGAGATGGAGCATCTGGGTTCAAGACCCGTGGCTTCCAGAAGTGCTGTGAGGTGGGGGGGAACAGCAGAGCTGCACAGAATATGGGCAAGTCAAACCTCACAGATGCACGTGGACTTTTGGAGGGGGTGGGGGTGATGGGAGAGGACAGGTGAGAGAGAGAGACAGAAAAGAGAGATGGGGGAGAGAGAGAGAGAGACAGACAGACAGACAGGGAGCCTAACCCCACTGAGCCCTCCCAGGTCCAGGCATTCTGCATGTAAGCCCATTCAATCCCAGCAACAGCCCTCCAAACAAACCAGAAGTATCACACGCCATATTGCTATCTATTTCATAAACTGTACAATGCACCGTTATTATTCTGTGAACCACAAAAAAAGTACATTTCAAAATAAGTTATAAGATGCTGTTGATTGTGCAAGGCACTCTGATTTCAGAGATGTTAAAAAGTGGGCAAATGTATATCTTAGAATAGATAAATTTCTGTGTGTGTGCAACTACTCTCCCCTTACGCGCTCCCTGACAGACATGACTAATCAGACATGCCACGGTTGCCTGCCAGGGCTTGATGTGGTCTCAGAATACTTCTCAACACAGGGCACCAGACACCCACCACCAGGTCGCAGCAGGCATGACAAATGACACCTACTTGTGAGTCCTGGTCTGGGCCTAGGAGTTCTGGGATGGGATTATGAACAGGTCACTCCCTCAGTGGGGTGATGGACTCTGGAACCAGCCTCCACTTCCTTAGAGAAGTGAGTCCATGACTTAAGGAGCCCACACAGAAAATAGTTAGAGGGCCATGTCCCATTTTAAATGACCCCCACCCGTACCCTCCACACTTAATCTGGCTCTTACCTCTGCAGGGAGAAGCTCAAATGAGTTGTCAGGGTTAACTGTCCAGAAGTCTTGGAATTGCTTCTGGAACACTCCATCAAGGGTGGATCCTTTCACCAGGAGCAAATCCTATTTGCTGTTAGTAATGTATAGTTATGAATACACACACACACATACACAGACACACACACACATACACAGAGGTATCCCAGCAGGAAGAGTCAGCTACCTCGGCGTTTGTCATTAATGGTCCTTTGTTCCCTGTTGGCCTGTGCTAGCAAACAAATACTTAGAGTGGCCTAGGGTTAGAGAAAAGCCTCTGGTCCCACATTGCTGGTGAGACTGCAAAGGAACACAGCCACTCTAGAAAACAGTCTGGAAAAATGAAACATGATATTACAGTCAACCCAGCAATTCCACTCCTCAACATTTACTCCTAAGAAATGAGAACTTACGTTCACCCAACAACCTGCACGTGAATGCTTGAAACAGCTTCACTCCTAATGACCCCAAACTGGGAAGACCCAGACGTCCTTCGAGGGGGGAATGGCTAGCCTCAAGGAACACTACTCAGCAGTAAGAAAGAACAAAACACACAACAACCTGGGTGTCTCCCTTGAGAACTACACTGAGAGGAAAAGCCAGTCTCAAAAGGCTTCAAACACCATGATTACATTTCTAGAACATTCTTGAAGTGGCAAAATTACAGAAACGAAGAAGAGATCAGTAGTTGCCAGGGGCTATGGGGCAGTGGGGGGAGGGAAGGAAGGGGATGTGGCTGTGAAAGGGGGGTCCTTGCCGTGGGGGAAATGCCCTGTGTCCTGACCATGTTGGGTCAGGATCACAGTTGTGACTTTGTGCCATGGCTGACGTTGCCCATAGAATAGGACCCCATGTTGATGACACTATACCAAAAGTGACCTCTGGAAAGCTGGAGAGTGTGTGGGATTTCTCTGCGGTGTTTCCTTTAACTGCCCTTGAATGTACCATGGTCTCGAAATAAAACGGTTTTCTTTTGTTTGTTTGTTTGTTTGTTTGTTTTTTTAAACAGAGAAAAATAGGAACTGGCAGAAAACTCCAGAGTCAGTGGCACTCACCAGTCTGTCTGCCCCTCTCTCCCCTGCCCCTTCTTCCCAGCAGGCCCATGGGACTAGTTCTGGTTGGTGGAGGTGAAGCTCCTCTTCCGGTGTGAGGCTCTGATGTCCCCAGCCACAAAGGTAAGGGGATGCCCCTGAGAAGGAGGGGACCCGTGGCAGGCTCTGTGTGAGATACAAAACTGGGCCACACTAAGCCACCGAGGTCTGGAGACTGCCTGTTACTGCAGCACACCCCTGCCTGTCTCACTCTTATCCTGCCGAGCTTGTAATGTGATTTCCATCTGACCCCGAGCTCTGGACTGAGTTGTGGGAGACTGAAAGAGTCTGTTTTGGGGGAATGTTGACACCTCCGGGAGGGGACTGTTCCCAAGGCAGGGGGAAGCAGGAGGACCCTTACCTCATAGCGACACTTGGGGGTTGGAACAGAGGGCAGCTCAGAGGACAGCAAGGTGTCTGCCTCTGGACTTCACCCTGAGCTCAGCTCCACGGGCGGGTCCCAAGGAGGCAGAGAGAGAGAGAGAGAGAAACCTGTGGGGAAACATGGAAAACAGTTTCATTCAATGCTCTAACTCTTTGGACCACGGACAGGGTTTGTGGGGATTCCCTGCTAGTAGAAAACATAAGTGGGTAAAGGCCTTTCCTATAGTCACCCAGAGGCAGCCAAGGGAGACCAAGGCTCATGAGAGACACCAGGGCAGGGACGGGGGATTTGGGGGATTTGAGAGACACAAGGGCAGGGATTGCGTCTGGCAGGCTTATGCAGCATCTGATGGAAGAACCCGCTGGGTTTCCCAGATATCGGTGGCTGGTGGGAAGGGGAGTATATGCTGTTAGGGCCTGGAATTGTTTCTTTAGCAGAGAAAGGACTGATGAAATTTGGGATAACTTCCATCGACACCCAGCGACCTTCATGCAGGGTGACTCAGAAGCAGCACCTGAGACAAAAATTGGGTCCAAGTAGTTGACTTGGGAGGGGATCCCAGGAAGCCAAGTGAGGACGGGAAAGGAGACAGGCCAACACAGTGTGTGCAGATGAATAAGTAATGCTGTCCCCTGCCCCTCACACACAGAGCAGACTTCTGAACAGTCTTCTGGAGGACAGGGGCTGGGTTCTTGTCCATGGACTCCCTGCCCGTGCTGGCCAAGGGGTGACCGGGAAGCATTCGTTCCTCAACCTTTATGGGTCCCACCTTAGCTGCGGGGCAGGCTCTCAGCCCACAGACAGAGAAGTGGTGAGACCCACCCGCCACAGCTGAGTGAAATCAGAGGTGGGCTCCAAGGACACCGGGCAGTTGCCCACAGCATCTGGCCCACCATTTGTGATCACAGATCGGTGAGACCCAGGCAAAGCCCCAGAGCGTTTTCCACCTGTGAACCCAGAGAAGGCTGTCACTATTTCATCATAGCACTGTTCGAGAGCCACCCTTCTAGGCAAAAGCCACAGAGTTCCCCAAGAAGAGTGAATGGGGCAGTTTTCTCAGATTCGTCCTTTGATGGGACCCTAGGGTCTCAACAGTGAATCCAAATCAGGGGGCACAAACTCAAGACAGAGACGCTGAGAAAGACCCATGGCTTGTAAGTTCCCACTGGTCTCACAAACCCCCCGTCCTCTGTCTACCAAGGCAGAGCCAAGGTGGCCCCTTCCCCAACAGCTACGTGAGGTCTTGGTTCCTTTGAGAAACAAGTGGGAACGTGGCCATTTTTAACTTTAGAGTTAAAATGTCAACCAGAGTAAAAATGTTAAAGTGGAAGAAAGATGCTTGCTTTGCTGCAAGACAAACCATCCCACAATAAATGACTTAAACAGAAAACAGCCATTTATTATTTCTCATGATTGAGTGGGTTGATGGGTTTCAGTTGGACAGTTTCTCCACTCTCCAAAATGTCAGTCAGCTGGGGCTGTGGCTATCTGAAGGCTCATCTGGGCTGGACATCCCTGGGGACATGCTTACACGATTGATGCCCAGTGCTGGCTTTTGGCTGGGAGCTGGACTGGGGATGTCAACTGAAGCACTTCCATTCTCCTCCACACTGCCCCTCCACATGTATGAGATTCTCATGGTGTGACAACTTGACTCCAAGAGGAGGTGATAACAAAGATGAAACTTGAAGCTCAGCTCTCTTAAGCCCCAGCCTTGGACATCACACAGTATCACCTCTACCACATCCTGTTGGTCAAAGCAAGTCTCAGATTATTCCAGATTCAATGGGAGAGGAAACGAATTCAATGGGAGAATTGGCACACACATTTTTTAAAAAGTAGCCCTATTTAACCTATCAATGTCTGCTACATTCTGGGTACAATTGTTTATAATTCTCCATGAAAATTGCACTTGCCTCCATTCCCAGAGATCTCTATATGTTTCATCCCATTAGGACCTCAGAACCAGGCAGGCTAGAGGTTGGGATTTTTTCATCTAAACCAGGTCCCAGTGCAGGTGAAGCACTTTGGGTTTCAGTGCTTCAGTGTAACTTCTCCACTGTGATTCCTTGAGACTTATGAACTGAGAACATGAGGTAGGACCCCCCAAAACCCAAAATTTATTTATAAAAAGAAGTGTGTTTTTATTCTCACATGTTTAAACTTCAGTCCCCTTCAAAGTCCTCTCCACTGGATGCAATACATTTATTGGGATGCTTTCTCCACTGGTCGAAACAGGTTTTGAACTCGTCGATTCTGATGCCCTTGAGTGCTTCTGCTATTTTTTGTTTCACCTTTTCCACATGGGCAAAACACTTCCCTTTGAGGACTTTTTTATCTAGGGAAACAAAAAAAAAGTCACTTTGGGTGAGATCAGGTGAATAGGGAGGTTGGGGTACGGGGGCCCTGCCATTTTTGGTCAAAAACAACTGAACACTCAGCACAGTGAGGTCAGGTGCATTGTCATGGTGGAAGAACCTGTCCCTGTTTGCCACCACTCAGGACGTTTCTTCAGCAAATCATGACACAACCTTCTCAAAACTTCCAGATGAAAACTCTGGTTGACCATTTGATCCAGAGGAACAAATTCCTAGTACACTATAAGGGGCCTGCCCTCCGAAAGATAATTCCATTTTGGGGGTCCCTCTTCATACAAATGATCTTCTCACACACTCACTATACAAAGGACAATGGAACCAGGACACTCACAGTCGAAATTCTCATCCAACAAGTGGGAGGGAAGCTCATGGCACTCACTGGTCCAAAGCAGTTCTGAAATCCAGCTGGGCCACTGTCACCAATTCTCCCAGCTCTTGGAGCAGGACATGTTTTCTGATCAGGGCCCAGCTCTGCTGTCTGGGTGTGCTACTCTGTAGCTCTTGACTCTGCCCTCTAACTCTTCCTTCCTTCTCCATAAGAAATGGCTCATTGTAGCTGAGTAGCTTCCTCAGCTTGCTTTCTGCTAAGAGATTTCTTTTTATTTTGGACTTCCTTTGGATTGAAGCTAAGAGAGTTCTTTCAAATGGGGGGAGAGGGAATGTTTTATATGTTAACTGTTAATGTACTCCATGAGATACAAGGTATACTCACAGATCTATTTAAACAGGTACCACTCCACTTAGGAGTCTTGTGAATCCAAGTTGGATACTGTGGGACAATGCCTATAAGATTGTTTAAAAGACCCTTTGTTTGGCATAGAGATTCTAGGGACACCCCTAAAAATCTGAGCTCTCACAAAGAGTCTTCCAGCTGTACCTTTGAACTGACCGTGAGCCCAAATTCACATTTTACTGAAAGCACCTGGATTTGATATTTCCTCCAGGATTTATTTGTGTTTAGGATATTTTGCTGTCAGGGAAATTGTTTGGGGACCCTCCAGGTTCTTTAAATTCTGCTTGAAAATTGAATAGCTCTTTTTTCCAGCTCATTCATGTCTTTCTTCGTGGGCATGATTGAAGAAACAACCTTAGCCAAATCCGTAAGTTCATGAGGTACATTTCCTATTCTTCACATTATCCCTGGCAAATGTGTCACTAACTGTACAGGCAGGTCCTCTTTTCCCCAGTCCTCAGCAGTAACGTCTTTGCTGCCTTCATATCCTCTGCTATAACCTCCTCATTGGCCTGTGGGCCTTTACCTACTTTCCAGTCACAGAGCCAATACCATGTGTTTTAAATTTTTGTTATAGCTGCACCCCGCTCCTGGTAACAATCTCTGTTTCAGTTATCTATCACTGCATTACAAACATCTTTAAATCACAGTGACTCAACAGAGCTCGGTGGCTCAGCCTGTTATCCCACACCTTTGGGAGGCTGAGGTGAGTGGATTGCCTGAGCCCGTGGGTTCGAGTCCTGCCTGGGCAGCGAGACTTCATCTCTACAATAAATCAAAAAATCAGCCGGGCGTGGTAGTGCATGCCTGTAATTCTGGCTACTTGGAAGGCTGAGGCGGAAGGATCGCCAGAGCCCAGCAGGTCGAGGCTGCGCGACAGAGTGAGACTCCAACTCAAAAAAGAAAAAAACAATCACAGTGACTCAAAGCAACAACAACCAGAGCACACTGGTTCTCCTCCTGGAAAGAGGCCTGGGCTTCTCACTGAAAGGCAGCTGGCTTCCAAGAGGGTGTGTTCCAAGCATAAAAGCAGATGTTTCATCTGTCTTAAGACCCAGCCTCAGAAATCACACAGTACTTCACCACATTCTGTAGGCCAAGGGAAGTCTCAGAGCCATCCCCAGTACAAGAATCCACACTTTAGTGAGAGGAAGGGCATAGGATTTGTGGCTTTCCAACACAATGCTCATGCAGAATGTCCCAAGGCCAACCCCACTTCCAGGAATGACCCGTCCACCATCTTGCATCTTTTCTTTATGTATTAGAGATTTTCTTGGAAAGCACTAGATTAGAAAGAAACATACATGCTTGCATTGGTTCTGGTACCTTTCCCCATGGGACCCCAAGCATTTTTTAACTCTGAAAGTCTAGACCATAATCCTCACCTTCCAATGTCCCACTACTCCTTCTCTTGTTTAGCAAATCCCCTCCCTTCCACTGGGAGGTTGCTGTTGTCTCAGTTTTACCTTCAGTCTGGTTCTTAACACCTTCACCACAGTCACTGTGGAAGTGTCTCTTAAAACTGAATTACGTGGACTTTGAACCCTGATGGGCCATTTTGACTACTGATTTCCATATGCTTATTTCTCTTCTTTTTCTCTCTTTAATTCTTGAAAGGGGGGTGGGGGGACTCTGAGATTTGCCTTGAAAACACAAAACACTTCTCCAGTATTGACAATTTGTCTTCATCAACCAGTTAGTGCGGAATGGCATCCCCAAGGGAATGCAAAATTGAGCATACAAAGTGGTTAAACTAAGCCATGAGCCTGGGAGCCAACACTCCCAGGCATCTTCTTAGTTCTGTGGATCTGTGTGGTCTTGGGGGGCATTCATTTGTGACCCCAGTGCCTCTGTTTCCCAGCAGAATTATAAATATCAATGTCCTTTCCTGCTTGAGGATTTTCTCCTTCAGAAACCAAAATGTTGCCCTAAAAATATTTGTTTGAATGTGAAAATGAAACCACAGAAAGTCACATAGCTTCCAGTATGTGATACTGTATACAGTATAATACAATGTAACGACATTATCTTTTTTTCTGTGTGGGCGTGTTGTAAAGTCCAAAAAGCAGTGACATATAACAGAAGATTGGGATTCTAATCCAGCCCGGAGATTAACTAATATATGGCTTTACACAAGTTACTTAGACTCCCTGGGCCCCAATTTTCCACATGTAGAAAGAAGAATGCTGGACCAGATGAGTAGTTCTCAACCTTAGGTGCCATAGAGTCAACTGGGAAGGTTTTTTTTAAATGCCAATGCCCAGATCCCACCGCAGACTCATTAATTCAGAATTTGTGAGTGTAAGACCTGGGTGGGCCTTGGAATTTTTAAAAATTCCCTAAGTAATTCCGGTATGCAGCCAAGATTGAGAACCTCTGAACTGGGTCCATAGCTTCAAAACTATTTTGTAATCAAGATCTGTTTTTTAAAACAAAACTTACACATAGAGGTCCTGTGTGCTGAACAAGGACACATGCAGTGTTCAGGCTTGAGCAGGAGAGGAGCCCAAAGCTCCGAGATCCCTTTCAGCCCCTGGAACCCAAGAGTTCTGCTGGATATAGTTTAAAACTGTTGGAGACTAGACTAATACCAAGATTGCTTAAAGAACTAAACTTCTAAAGTTGTATGAGAATAACCAACAGGTGAAGTACTACTATCTGGATCATAGATAATCTCACAAATCTATCTTCTTTATAAAATGTTGTTTCCACCCAGTATCATGTCTGGTGATGGAACTGTGAGATAAACTTGACTACAGTCAGGATATCCAGTCAGCTGCTTCCATGGGTGCCCTCACCAGTCACAGGGCTACCTGGGGTCCGTCTCTCTCAGAGCTCAAGGGGAAAGGTTCCAAGGGCTTTAATATGTGTGGCAATGGACAAGGGATGGTTCCACCAGAAATACCCCGAACTACTGCAGCTCATGCTATGGAGTGAAGAGTATTTGCGTTACACAGGAAGTGCAGCTAATACTATGGAGGGAAGAGTATTTGCCTTACACAGGAAATGCAGGGAATCTGTTTTCAGATGCAGTAGGGAACACTGCTACCAGACACTAGACCCAATCAGGAGGTCTCAGCTCCAGCCCTGAAGTATTTTAAACAAACTTCCTTTTGCTGTACAAGTTCAGTGTGATGAGTCATTCTACACGTCCACTTGACAGTGCCGTGGGGTGCCCTGATTATTTCTCGGTGTGTCTATGAGGGCATTTCCGGCTGGATAAGCATTTGGCTCCGTGGACTCTGCAGATCACCCTCTCCAACGTGATCGAGCGCCAACCAACCCATCGAAGACCTTAGTAGGACAAAAAGGTGGAGGAGGGTTGACTTCACCCCTTTGTCTTCCAGCCTGGGGACAGTGGTCTTCTGGCTCAGGCCTGGAATTTCATTGTCAGCACCCTGGGTCTCTGGCCTTTGGACTTGAATAGGAACTGCACCAGTGGCTTTCCTGGGCCTCCAACTTGCAGATGGCAGGTCATGGAACCTCATAGCCTCCATTATCACATGAGCCAGTTAGAATCTATGGGCTCTGTTTCTTTGGAGAATGTTGACTAATACAGTCACAAAGCATGAACGTGCCAAATATAGTCTCCAGGGCACACGGCCAAAGTCCTCAGATGAGTGACAAGTGGCAGACAGAGAAATGACAACATGGAGCCCTCACTCAGATTATCAGAAAAGTCAGCATCACAGAGTCCAGGCTCTGGACAAGGTGGGGTGACAGAGGCATTCTCCCTTGTGTGCATCCTTTGAGCGGCCGCCAAAAGATTCAGGGATCAAAATTTTTAAAGTAGTCTAATGTAGCATTTTTGAAAAGTCAAAATTAATGCAGACAATGCCATAATACACAGCATAAACAATGTGGAAATTTTAATAAAGAGAGGATCCATATTCCTGATTTTTCTTATTGTCACCGTCTTCAACATAGCTCATGGCACTGACAGGGTCTTTTGGAAAGAAGCAAAGAAAGCTTCATCGAAACCATAGATAGTAAACCAAAACTATGCCATTATGTCATCGGCAGTACCATCGTCCAGTTTGTTGTGAGGACTGAGGACTTCTCGAGGTCCAGACATGCTACCAATACCATTGGCATTTATCGTTCACAACCTTCCTGAGAGGTAGACATGTATTGCTATTTCACTAACGAAGAAGCCGAGGCCTCGAGAAGATAAGTTCTTCATTCAAGTGTGAGAGGAGAAAATGTGAAACCTCCGAGAAACCCATCTGCAGAGCCCAGCCAGGGAGGAAGCTCTGAGTGGCCAGACGAGAGCTGAGCTATCCTAGCCAAGGTTTTCCTTGGTTCCTCAGCCAGGAGTAACTGTGTGTTAATATTGAGGCCCTATAGAGCACTGATCATGGCTACATATAATCATGATTGTGTTAACTTTACCCACTCAAGTCACTTCAGCTTGCCGAGTCAGTTTACTCTGTGCTAAAACAGGAGAGGGGCCTAGCATCTTTCAGTTTTAAAATGTCTGCTTTATAGTCATCCACCTCCTGCATTACTGCTCCTGGCTTTGCTGGACAAATCCCTTCCCTTTGACCGTGAAGTCACTCCTGGGTACAACCTGGAACTTTCCTGGGAAGGGAGGTAATTGTCCCCAAGGCTGAAAGGAAGAGGCACTTTCAGTTTTGCTCTGTCTTAGGTAACCCAGTGGGTGATGTTTTCAGAGATTCGTAGTGCAGAAGTCCTCCTGGTTTTGATCATCACAGCCTCAATTCTGATGGGCAAGTTTGGTAGGTAATGCCCTTGCTGAATGTTGAAGTAAGAGGAAAAGTTTCTGACATGGTTTCTGCTTGATATATTTGTTTTAAGCAAAGCTGCAAAGCATAGAGAGCATTCCGGCCCATTCATTCAGAGACCTGATGACCTGGAAGGTGTGGGAACAATGGGGAAAGGGATAGAAGCCTGTGCTGGGCCAAGAGGCCCCCATTTGACAAGTGAACAGATGAATAAACTGTGCTGTGTCCATACAATGGAATACTATTCTGCACACAAAAAGAATAAACTACTAATACAGGCAATAACATGCCTGAATGCCAGGTGAAAGAAGCCAGGCACACAAGAATGTATACTGTATGGTTCAATTTATGCAAAGTTCAAGAACAGGCAAAGCTAACCTAAAATTTTGATGAAAATCAGCATAGTGTTTACCTTTGGGAGGTTGAGCCTTGACTGTAGAGAGCTTCTTCGGGGTGTAGAAATATCCATAGCTGGGCTGGGAGTAACATGGGTGTATGCATTTGGCTAGCTCATTGAGTTGCACACGTTGGAGTCAGTGAATTCATCATATGTATGTCATTTCTCAACTAAAACCAATAAATGATGCTTCTTCACTGCCTCACCACCTCAGGGGCTCCCATCATCTTCAGGAGAAAGATCACACTCCAGTGTGGCACAAAAGACTCTCCATGACTTTGTAGCCTCCTTACCATCCTCAACACCCTCATTCCATCAGTTCCAAAGTCCTCAGTTTCCCAAACAATCTGTGCTCGCTGCATCTGTGTTTCTTCATGTGTGTTCCTTCTGCCTGGAATCATCTCCCTCCTTTGTCCACCCAGGGAATTCTCCATCACCCTCAGCGCTCAGCTTGACGGTCACCTCCTCTTTTTTTTGAGTTGGAGTCTCACTGGGTCGCCCAGACTGGAGTGCAGTGGCCGCTCCCGGCCACCGCAGCCTCGCCTGCTGGGCTCCAGTGATCCTTCCGCCTCAGCCTTCCAAGTAGCCGGAATTACAGGCATGCGCTACCACGCCCGGCTGATTTTTTTATTTTTATTGTAGAGATGAGGTCCCGCTGCCCAGGCGGGTCTCGAACCCGTGGGCTCAGGCAATCCACTCACCTCAGCCTCCCAAAGGCGCGGGATTACAGGCTGAGCCACCGAGTCCGGCTGGTCACCTCCTCTTTGAAGCTCTCCCTGATCCTCCATGGAGGAGAAATCTCTCCACCTCTGTGCAATCACAGGTCTTCATGCACCTGTATGTGTTTCCTGGGGCTACCATGACGAATTACCACAAACTAGGTGGCTTTAAAAAAAGAGAAATGCATGATCTAGCTCAGGAGGTGAAAGTCCATAAGCAAGGGGTCATGGGGGCCCTGCTCGCTCTGGACCCTCCAGGGAGAGTCTGTTCCATGCTTTGTCTTCACTTCCGGAATTGCTGGCCATCCTTGGCATTCCTTGACCTGCAGATGCATCACTCCAATCCCTGCCTTCATTGTCATGTGAGCATCTCGCCTGTGTTTGTCCCCATATGTCCTTTTCTGTCTCCTATAAGGACACCTTCCTTGAATTCAGCGTCCACACTAATCCGGGATGAACCTGTCTTGATACTTAACTGGTGACATCTGCAAAGACCCTATTTCTAAGTAAGGTTGCATCTGGAGGCTCTGGGTGGACATGTATTTGGGGGCACACTCTTCAGCCCAGTGCACAGGCCTCTTACTGAACTTCCCAGCTGTGATTATCCTCATCTGTTTCAGGCAACAGTGAGCGGCTTCTCTGAGGGCAGGGCTGTGTCATCTTCATTCTGCGTCCTCAGCGATGAGCAGAGTGTCGCTAGGCAGGAAGCTCCGAGAAAACGTCTGCGAGCCAATGGGTGGATGATGAGAGACCACCCGTTTGTTAGGTTCTGTTCCTTAAGCCCTCCTCGCTGTGACTTGTTCAGCACAATGGCCTGTCCCTTTACTAAGACATCTCGACAAGTTCTCCCATCCCGGGGTGTCTGCAAGTGGCCAAAAGCAAGAGAAAGCTAGGTTGCTTAATGGCAATTTGGCTTCCTTTATTTCAGTTGGGTCCCAGATATTCTCAAAACCAACAGTCCGGATGATTTAGCAAGTCCTGGGAACAACACAGCTCTGCCACTGGGCGCGTGATGGGAAAAGATCAAATCTGTGCTCTTCTGTGTGAGCGGAGACAGCCTGCTGTGAACGCTTTCCAGGAGGGCAGGAGCCGGGGGACGTTTTATGAGTGTTTGCTCCAGCTGTTGGTTGGCAAGTGGGTTCAGTGAGCAGCTGGAGTCAAGCAGTGGGGCCTCAGAATTCAAAGCGACTTCGCAACCTGCCTTGCCATGGCCGAGAAATGACGCAGGCAAGTTGGGTCCTGCCTGTAAACCCAGTCCCGCTAGTGTCCCACCTGCATTCCTAAAGATTGTGGCTCGCCCATGCCCTCGGGGCCCCTGGGCTTCTCCTGGGAGTCTGCAGGGACACAATTTGGAGTCACCTGCCAGCCTCTCGGGTTACTCCAGTCAGTCACCTTGTTGGTGCCTATTTTCTGCCCAGGTCTTCCTCCTGGCAACCCCAAGCTGAGATGCCCTTGAGAGGCATCCAGTTTTCATGGTCCTGTCCTCTGTACAGAACTGGGGAGATGCTTCTCTCTCTGGCCCTGTATGTCCTTCAGCAGCCCAGGTTCTGTTCACCTTGTTGGCCCCACATGTGTCCTCATCTCCTGGCTGAAGCTGGGTCCCAGGAAAGGACAGGAGGCAGCAGAGGCAGTTTTCCATGGAAGTAAGAAACACAAGAGCTGTGTGACTGTGTGTACTCGTGTCTTAAAGGGTCACACTTGGTCACATGAACACGCCTGCTTCAAGGGAGGTGGCAGATGGGGGACCAGGGCCTGTTTAGAACTTGGAGTCTTTAATAATAAAGGAAGACATGGAGAAGGATACTGACAGACAGTTAGCCACAGTCCACAGCCTGCCTAGCATCTGTAGGGACTGAACTCACCTGCTCACTGAGTGAGGACAGGAAGTGCCCACAGCAGCCCTGAACCCCTGCCTCTCTATGGCTCTTGGAAGGGAAAGAGAACATCCATCCTGTTCCCTTGTAGGAGTTACTAAAGAAATGCTCAAAATCAAAACCCCACCTGCATTACTAAGGAATTTGAAACAAACTATACACTTTGGAAAGAGGTACGCCAAATTTTAAACGTGTGAATTATTTACTCTAGCAAACAAATTTCCAAGGACTTATTCTATAGCTATAATCCCATAATAGGCAAAGATACATGAAAAAAAAAAAAATATATATATATATATATATATCTCATGCAGCATTATTTGTAATAGCAAAATGCTGGAAATAATTCATGTCCGACAGTAGGGAACTGGCTAACTAAATGATGGTCTATTTATACGGTAGAATACTATACAGCCTTCAAAAGGAATAAATCCCATGTGTCCAGAAATAGAACAGCTATCAAAATACATTTTTTAATTAACAAGTGGAGTAGAGATTATATAGTATATTTTCACATTGCGTGGTTGGGCATGGGGGTGGGGACATGCGTGTAGGAAGCATGCTTGCACATGTGTGGGCTATCAGTAAGATCACATAAGAAAATCAATGATGCCGGCAGGCTCCAGGAGAAAGTCTAGGAAGAGGGGGAACCCCTTTCACCCTCTGCTTCTCCTCGTGCATGTCGATTTGTGTAGCTGTGTGTACAGTATACATCCTTTAATTTCAAAAGCCGAACACATACATGAATAGGTATGTAAGTGGGGTTTCAAGATTTCTGGGGTGAGAGCTCCCTGGCGGAGCTGACTCTCAGCTCCTTCCACTGGTCTGGTCCCCCCAAAGCTTGTCCACAGCCCAGCCAAACCTTTACCACGACTGACACTCAGCTCTGGAAACCATCGCGGCCATTCTCCTGTTTATGAAACCTGGATTCAGCCGGTGCCCCACAGAAACATCCCAGATCCCCGACCAGCTCATCTCCCCGCAGGGACTTGACCACTAGCAGTTTTAATTGCAGTGTTTACCAGGTCTCCACTAATTACATCTGCTCTGTCAGGAAAGCAGACATTTCAAAGACTTGTCGGGACACAAACCACCCTACACAGTGGGATTCTACACTTGCGAAAAACAGTATCCACAGAAACAAACCAAAACCCAGCAAACACCAGAAGGAAACACCACAGCTTGTGTATTTGGAAGCTATGTGCCTGAGTGCTCGTGTGGCTTCATTTTAATTGGTGAGATGGTATTTTCTTTTTTCTTCGTTTTGATTACCTGCAGCTTTTCATCTTTGGAAGTGAGAATATAGCAAGAAAATATAAAAACAAGGACATTTGTTTTTTTAACAGCTTTGTTGAGATATGATGCACACATCATGCAATTCATCCATTTAAACTGTACAATTTGATGGTGTTTAGCATAGTCACCAAGTTGTGCAATCTTCATCACAGTCGATTTTAGAACATTTTCATCAGCTCAGTAAAGAAACCCTGTTCCCATAGCCATCGTCACCAATGTTCCCAACATTCTAGACAGCCACAAGTAGCATTTGCTTACTCGGACATTTCCCATCAGTGGAATCATGTAGTATGTGGCCTTTTGTGTCTGGCTTCTGTCACTGAGCGTGGTGTTTTCAAGGTCCACCCATGGCTAGCCTGGGCTGAAGCTTCTTTCCTTTTTATGGCTGCATGATATTCTGTGAGACTGAATAGTCCATTCATTTTTTTTCCTGATTTCCAAGTTTTAACAGCAACCGTTAAAGCAGACATTGACCATGGTGTGTCTGCATGGCTGCGCTGAGTTTCTGGAAAGACCGCACAGTGCAACTGTCTCCCAGATTCCCCTGCCACCTGCCTGTGGGACCGGAAGCCTACCGGAGCCCTCCAGTTCTCCCCTGCTTGGGAGGTTTTGGGTGCAGGAGCTCACATGTCACCTTCCTAAAGCTTCTCGTCCCAGCAAATCAAGGGACCAGCTTGGTGAGAAAATGCTTGGAATAAAAAATCAATGCCGGGCTCGGTGGCTCAGCCTGTAATCCCGCGCCTTTGGGAGGCTGAAGTGAGTGGATTGCCTGAGCCCGCGGGTTCGAGACCCGCCTGGGCAGCGAGACCTCATCTCTACGATAAATCAAAAAATCAGCCGGGCATAGTAGTGCATGCCTGTAATTCCAGCTACTCGGAAGGCTGAGGCGCAGAGCCCAGCAGGTGGAGGCTGCGGTGGCCGGGAGCGGCCACTGCGCTCCAGTCTGGGCAACAGAGTGAGACTCCAACTCAAACAAAAAAAATCAGACATGTAGGGCCCTTCCTCTCCATTGTACCTGTCCCTATGCCATGGCTGCGAGCCTGCTTGAGGGAAGGAGAGAGGGACACAGGAAGGGGGTATCATAGAAACAGCCATGGCCAAGAGAAGGCAGGAGAGCAAGACACAGAAGACTTCACCCGCCAGCTTTGAGAAGCATCCCCTCCAACCATCTTTGCCCACAAAGATCTGGCAAAATTAAGAGGGGAACTGGACACTGATAAACTGACAGCTGATTCCCTTGCAGCTATGTGGCCTTGGGCAGCTCACTTCACCGGTCTATGCCCCAGTTGTCTCGTCTGTCATTCAGGATGTGGCAGGCTGTCTTTTTCATCTGTATCTACGGTGAGCCTCCCCCATGGAGAGATGGGCTCCGTGTCCCACCCACAGAGTCTGGGCAGGGTTATTATTCCCCCATAACCTCTAGAATGTGGAGGAAGTGATACCACATGACTTCTGAAGTGGGATCATAAAAGTGACACCACTTCTAGCTTGTTCTTTAAACACACGTGCTTGCAGGGCTGGACTTTGCCCCGAGGGAGGCCATGGGAGGGAGTGCCAGCAGGAAGTTTGAGTCTCGGGGTCCCCCAGTCCCTGAGTCATCCCCAGCCTTTGAGGCCCCAGCTGAAGCCCCAGCTGCTCATTAAGCCTTAGCTTCCCTCCTGTTCTCCAGGGAACATCCTGGAACTCAAGAACGTTGAAAAATTCTAGGCAAAGTGCATCCTGTTCTCAACTGAACTGTTGGTACCTGGAAGACAGGGACCAAGCCTGACTCATTTACACAGAGCAGGTCTGGCACCCCCAAGGTCCTCACTAGTGCTGGATGGATGGATGAATGGATGGAGGGATGGACGGACAACCTTGTCTTGCCAACTAGAAGCACCTAGAAGGCAGAGACCAGATGGCAGTTGTCTGTCACCCAATGCCTTGCACACAGTGGGTGTCCCACTGGTCTTGTCCATAACTTGACAATAATGCCATGATCATTTCTCTTCAAGAGTTTTAAACTTTTTCCCTCTTTGTTGGATTTTTCTTCCTCCCAAACCCTTTACTTTTTAAAGGATAATGTGGTAATACAAGCCAGCCCCGGACTATCTGTTTAATCTTCTTTCCCCTAAATATTAGCTCAGTGGGAAAAGGCGCCTAACCTCTCTGTATATTTTTCTCTGTGTATACTTTTGGCCAGGAGGCCGGAAAAAGCAGGACTGAAGCACAGCGCTTAGAGATTCTGAGAAAAGATGGGGAGCAAATGCCGGCCAGAGGCGGGAAGGGGGTGTCGGGGGGCCCGAGCAGATGGGATGCATCTTCCCTGGAAGGGCCCATCAGGGCTTGCATGTCTCATATGTGAGCGATTCTCTGGGAGAAGCACGTGCTCCCCCATGGCCCGACCCTGGGGAGGACAGTCTCCAGCTGTGACCGGTGCTCAGACCCACCTGAGCCCACAGCAGGGGCTCTTCACAGCCCCCAAAACGCAAGGACTCCTTGGTCAGGCATCCCTGCGCTGGATTGTGGGCTGGATTGTGGTGATGGCTGCACAATTCTATCAACTGGCTAAGTCAGTGAGTGGCACACTCACACTGGAGGGTGTCCAATATGCAAATAACGGCTTTAATGATGCTGTTAAGAAATAAGACGTGCTCACTGGAAAAATTACAGATACATATATACACAGACATATATGTGTGAATGGACATATACACATGTATATGTATATTTTATACCCACATGCATGTACACATCCATATATACATATACATGTGTGTGAGTACAGTATTATATCTGCACATGTTTACATAGCTACATATACAGATATCCACACACATACATGTCCGGATGACACATACCCACCTATGTGCATATATTCATATGTGTATTTCATATACACGTGTGTACATGACTACTCTTACAGATATACACACACAGATGTCTGTATGGCGTATACCCATATATATATGTGTGCTGCATATTTTATATGCACATGTGTGTGCATGGATGCATTCACAGATATATACACACGTACGTCTGTATGACACATACCCACCTATGCACACACATGTGTAGAGTTTATATGCACATGTATGTACATCTCTATATAGACAGGTACACACAATGTTTATATGCATGTGCAGTCAAGGGCATGAAGAAAGGCCCTTCCTGATGGGGAGTCTTGGGTTGTGGGCCAGGAGACCTGATTCTAGACCCAGCTCAGCCACTGAGAGCCTGGGGACCCAGGTCAGCCACCTCCCCTCTCTGGACCCCAACTGTGATCTCACCCTCTCCTCTGCAGAATCTTTTCTCCACATGGCAGCTAGGGTGGCCCTTTGGAAAGGTCATTCCTCCGGTCAAAGCCCGGCAATGTTTCCCACTTCTGCCCAAGTAGAAGCTGAGGCTGTGGTGATTCTCCTTCCCACCCTTCCCAACCTTCAAGACCCTAGGCTGGAGCTCTCCAGATCTGCGCGGTCCAGGATTGCAGCAGCCGGCCATGATGGCTACTGAGTACTTTGCAATACAGCTGGTTGACAGAGGAGCCAATTTTCAGCTTGACCTGATTGTAACTAATTTAAACTTATTCTCAAAGAGCCACACAAGGCTCGCGGTCACCAAATGGCCCTAATGCAGCCCCAGACCACCTACCCTCCACCGACTTCACACCCCCGCTTCTCTGCCCACCTACCCCCCGCCCCCTTCCTGCTGCACCCCCCTTGCTTCTCTGCCCACCTCCCCGTTGCCCTCCCCCTCCCACCTCCCCCTGCCCTCCTCCTTACTGCTCATCCAGCTGTCCCCTGGCCTGGAACACCTTTCCCTGACACTGCCCTGTCCTGCTCACTCACAGCCTTCAGATCTTGCCAAAGCGCCACCCTCTCCCTGAGGCCTACTTTGGCCATTTGAAACCATGGCTCTGCTTCCTGTTTCTCGGCATGGCTCACCTCACACCTAGGCCAGCTCCTTGGTAATCAGGCCTCCCAACCACTGTCTCCTGCCTCCAGAAGACCAGCTCCGTGCAGATAGGGGCCGCGGGCTGGTTGGTGCTTCCCAGGCTCCTAGAACAGTGCTAAGCACATGGCAGGGGCACCCCAAACATTTATCGAATAAGAAAATTGAGTGGAGCCTCCCAGTCTGGTTTTATTTATGGAGGACAGTCTGATCCTTCGGTGTGCCACGTCCACCATCCCTGGCTCTCTTTGGCTCCCAGGATCCCGATTTCCTACCTCTCCATGTCCTCAGAGATGGGACTCTTGGGGCTAAAAATGGCAGACCACCCACGCCAGGCATCCCAGGCATGACTGGCTGACAGGCTGGCAGAAGGAGGGTTCCGGTGGGAGGGGCAAATTCCCCGTTGTTGGCCAAGCTCTGCAGGCCCTTCCTCCAGTTTTCCCCTCACCCTTCCCTCTGCTCTGAGGCCAGGATGGTGCCCACGTGTTCCTGCAGAGCCTTCCAGCCCTGTCTTCCTCGCACTCCACACGTCTGCAGGAGGAGGCAGGCTGCCAGGAGCCTGGCTCTCAGAGTCCCACAAGCACTTCACACCAGGGGAACATGAACCCACCTCCCTCCTGGACCTTCCCACCATGCTTCCTGGGCTGTAGAAGGAGGGAGTATCTTTCCCCGTGAAAATTCGCCCTTGGAAATGCTCCGTGAACCTCTACGCTCCCAACACAGCTACATCCTAGACTTGGTCCCTCTAGAAATTCTGTTTCGCTTCTTTTTTTCTCCGGGACATTTTGCGTCTGTAGCAATGCCCAGATCTCCCGGGAAGGCTGCTTGTTTTCTGGTTGACGGACTCCCTCACTCTGACTCGGGGACAACAATTTACAAAGGCAAGGCCGCTCTTTCTCCCTTCTAAGTGCTAGTACCTTGTGGCCCCAGGAAATCTTTAAATGGCAGAGAGGCATTTCGATTTCTCTTCTGCCCAGCTGACAGTAGGTTTACAGTGTATAATCTGGCCTTTGTAAAAGCATTTGTCAGCCTGGATATTTCATTTTAAGCCCGACCACCCATGCAGAGGGACAGGCAGGAAGCGGCCCTTCACTTGGGCCAGCCGTCAACTCAGAGGCTGGCTGCAGAATCGTAGGATTCAGTCACAAAGGGGGACTTTTTTGGCACTATCTACTTCACATCTCTGCAGCGAAAGCAGCCCTTGTTTATACGAAGCTGTTCCTGAATGCTAAATTTGGAAATTCTACTTATTCCTCTAATCCACCAGGCCCGGCGAGGGACGGGGCCGCCTCTGAGAAGCCTCACCAGGGCCCTGGCATTCCTCGGGTCTCCAGTCGAACCCCCCCCCAGTGTGACAGCGGAGGCCATGAGTGCTGAGGACCCGCAGAGCGGCCCACACCAGCACTGGGCCCAGCCACTCCTCTCGTCAACCAAGGAGGCGCTCCCTGGCCAGGCCGGTGGTTTTATTCTTTAAGTGGCTGTGTACAAATGAATATAATACGGCTCCCTTCGGGCCAGCCCAGCCCAACCCCTGGCAGAACCTCAGGGCTCCAGTCCACGGAGTGGGCCCAGGAGGAGACAACGGAGGCAGGGCAAGAAAGCCTTCACTGATAAGGCATCTCAGAAGCCCACGCTGGCATGACAGCGCTGAAGGAATGTGGAATCATAAGCCACACTCCTGCTTTATCTATGTTGCTTGAAGACATTTCAAGGGAGGAAATTGCACTGCTTCAGGCAACAGATAAAGGGGATCAGGTTGGAGATGGTTCATTTGCAGAACGCTCCCCGCCCCCACTCCACAAACCTCCACCTGAGCAAAAAACGCTGGAATTTGGCCACGAGCCCTCCTACTGCCTTGCAAGCCCTTATCACATACCAGCGGCCTCTCAGAGGCCCGGTCCCGCTTTTACACACCTTCTGAGGTTCCCCCGCCCCACTCGCCTCCTCCTCTTAGCTCACGGCACGGGTGGTCTGAACTCTCTACAGCATGACTGTCTCCAAGGAAGCGAGGGCCACCAGCTGATGGGGACAGAGACACGTGGGGCCAAGTCACAGCGTTCGGGGGCTTCCTCCCTCCTTGTCTTCAACCTCTTCTTACCCCGCAGCTGGGGCCACCTTTTTGCCACCTCCTGACGGAGCCCTTCCCGGTCTCCAGGACCTACCCAAGACAGAAGAGAGAGTGACTTGTATGTTTGGAGCATGTGCTACGTGCCAGAGACCTCTGCTGGGTCACTTCATTCTGTCTCAAGCTGGGCTTTTCCCAGGCAGAGCCTGAGACGGGGGTTCTAGCAAAAATGATGGTTTGGGAGGCAAGGCCTGAAAACACCAGCTGGGGAACTTGGGCAAGGGAAACAGAGCAGGAGGACACCAATGTGGGGGCTGGGTGGAGCAAGGTGCGACCAGAGCACCATCCCTGGGAGGTCCGTGGAAGAGCGTGGAACTTGCACTTTGGAACTGTGCACCCCAGGGAGACAAGGAGCTATGCCCCTGCATCGTGGCTGAGGGATACTCCCATGGGACATCATTTCCTGGAACCTACTGACCTACTGTGTGCTAGAGCCAGTTCTTATGGCTAGACAAAGCCTCCGGGTAAAGAAACACAGGTGTAGGCAGTGAGTAGCTAGGCTGGCACCTGCTATAGTGGGCAGAATGAGTGGCATGGGGAGGGCACAGAGAGCCCAAGCTAGAAAGGGAGGAAGAGGGAATTACTTCACACCTCTGGCTCACCCACCGGCAGGAAGCCCGGCTCACTTAGCACATAGACCCCAACCAGGCTTTGGTTTCTGTTCATGCCTTATTAATGCAAATGAATATCCCAGTTTCTTGTAAGAGGAGCATATTTTATTTGGGTAGGTGTCTCATACCCCATGTTGCGAATGCTCTGGCGCCAAAAGCTAATGTCACTCTTAACGTGGCCGCATGGAGGCGCAAGAGCAAAAACCTTTGGGGCACGTGAAAATATAGATTTCAACCAGAACCTCTTCTTCTCTGTGTGTCACAACTGCTTCATGTATATCTACTTCAGCTATGGAAGTCCTACATGAGACTTTGTAGGAAGAATTGCTGTTAAATAAAATATTTGAGAAATGGTTATATGAACATATTTAGGCTGCATGTCAGTTCCAGGTGACTTTTTGCCAAATCAGTGGACTGGGCCATATGCGTATGGATCGGTCCCTATGAGCATGACCAGAATCTGTTGTGATTATCCAAGCTATAACCAGATCCAAAAAGTTTATGCCTAATTATATTTTATCTCCTAATTATAATAGGTTAAGACTCTAATATTAGGAGCATTGTGACAATTAGGTCTTACTGAATGACTACATGAATGTTGTGTTGGGCTGAGTGTTTGTGCACATAGATGTGTGTGCATTCGCTTCTGATGGAGAATACTGATGACCTGACAAAATTTATTCTCCAAGAATAGCCAACCCAATAGAAGAGAGATAGACTCTACTAATGTTACCAATAAAGATATCACAAATCTGGAGGTGAGGGTACTTATAGAAAGGTGGGGACAACCTAACCCTGAATTGTACCCCACATCTTTGTTTTATTTTATTTCTGAGTTGGAGTCTCGCTCTGTTGCCCAGGTTGGAGTGCAGTGGCACACTCACAACCACCACGGCCCTGACCTGCTGGGCTCAGGCAATCCTTCTGCCTCAGCCTTCCAAGTAGCTGGAACTACATGCATGCACCCAGCTAATTTTTTTTTATTTGGTATAGAGATGAGGTCTCGCCAAGTTACCCGGGCTGGTCTCAAGCCAGTGGGCTCAGGCAATTCTCTCACCTCGGCCTCCCAAAGTGCTGGGTTTATAGGCGTGAACCACTGCACCCAGTCCCACATCTTTAAAATACAAAAAAAAAATGTGAGCAAAAAAACCAAAGATCCAAACTCATTTATCCAGTTGGTTAGGGTAATGTCACACTACTATTCATTTTTATAATGTAAAATTATTTTACATTTTCAAAAGACATAAAATCCTTCTTGATCTCAGGATCAATTTAACTGATTATTCTCACACTTTTTGATATTACAAAAAAACTCTGTAGGGATGCTTGCATCCCAAAGTCATTTGTTGACAATACTCATATGGACCAGCCCACTGATTTTGTGGAAAGTCAGTCAGAGCTGACATGTAGCCCAGATATGTTTATACAATCATTTCTCAAATTTTTCATTTAATAGCAATTATTCCTATGAAGTCTTATGTGGGACTTCCATATGTGAAGTAGGTATTCATGAAGTGGTTTTTCTAGGAGAATAAGGGGTTCTGGCTGAAATCTGTATTTTCACACATCCCAAAGGTTTCTGCTCATGCAAAAGGACTGACTTAAAAGCAGGAAAAACAGCCATTATGATTAAATTATATGGCTGGGCTCAGTAGCTCAGTCTGTAATCCCAGCACTTTGGGAGGCCGAGGTGAGTGGATTGCCTGAGCCCATGGATTCGAGACCAGCCTGGACAGCTTGGCAAGACCTCGTCTCTACAATAAATCAAAAGTTAACTGGGTGCAGTAGCGTGCACCTGTAGTTCCGGCTACTTGGAAAGCTGAGGTGGAAGCAGGTCGACGCTGGGGTGGCCATGAGCATGCCACTTCACTGCAACCTGGGTGACTGAGTGAGACTCCAACTCAAAAAAAAAAAAAGATTAAATTGTATACCTGACATATGAGAAAAGCAGGGTCAAATGATATTAAGTCACTTGGGTAACATAACAGAGCATGTCTGGAGGCAAACCCAAGCTAGGATTCAGTTCTCTTAGCTCTGTGCTACCCTCCAGAGACACAGATAACCCAGGATATTTTGTACAAATCTCAGAAGGGTCATGCCTTCACAGAAGGGCTAAATTGGCTCTAGAGAGAAGGACTTTCCTTTTAACAAAGATTAAAAACAAGCTTCAAAAGGATCAAGTAACTTGACTTCCTGCCAAAATAAACTTCAACCCTCTTTAAAGCAAAACCACCAAATAAAAAATTCAATAACAAGCATTTGTAGTATCTGGCAGCCAATCAAAAATTATTAGATATGTGAAAAGCAGAAGATATGACCTAAACGAGGAGAATAATCAGTCAAAAGAAATAGAGCCCCCAGTGACTTTGATGACGGAATTAGCATGGAAAGACTTTAAATATATTTCTTTGATAGACATACTCATGGATTTAAAGGAAACCGTAAGCATAGTGAAGAAACAATTGGGAGATATAGAAAAGAACCAAATGAAATGCTTAGAGCTGAAAATACTACATCTAAGATGAAAAACTCACTGGGTATGCTTTACGAAAGATTAACCATGGCAAAATAACAAATCAGTGAACTTATAGGCATGACTATGAAAACCATATAAACTGAAAGACAACGTCATGGGACACCATCAGAAAGTCCAACATGCATGTAATTGGAATTCCAGAAGGAAAAGGTAGAAAGAGACCAAAAAATACTTGAAAAAATAATCAAAATTTTTCCAAATTTTAAGAAAACTATAAACTTACTGTTCTAAAAATCTCAATGAAATGAATCCAGAATAAGTACACACACCACAAACCAAGCAGATTATAATAAAAATTACTCAAAAACAATGATAAAGAGTACAATTTTAAAGCCAGAGGGGGAAAAGTGTATTGAATTCGGAAGAACAAATATTAGAATCCCCACAGACTTCTTATCAGAAAAAAATGTAAGCCAGAAGAAAATAAATTAACAGTTTAAAATGCTGGAAGAAAAAAATTATCAATCTTGAAGTCCATATTTAGTGTAAATCTCTTGCAAAAAGACATACTTTTTGTAAGCAAACAAAAGCTGAGAGAATTCATCACTAGTGGACTTGAGCTACCATGTAAGAAATGTCCAAGGAAATTCTTCAGGTGGAAGGAAAATGATACTGTAAGGAAACTTAAAAAGAGACAAGAGCACCATAAACAGTAAATACATGGGTAAATATAAGATATTTTCTCTCATTTTTAAAAAAGTTAATAGTTGACCAGTTAAAAAATAACAATGTCTTGAGGATTTTACAACATGTAGATTTAATAGGTATGGTGTTGATAACATGAAACACATGGAAGTGAATGGAAATGCATTGTTGTTATGTCCTTACACTATATACAAAATGATATAATATCATGTGCAGGCAGATTGTCTTGTTAAGTGGTCAAATAGCAAACTCCAGAGCAACGGCTAGAAATATAAAGCAAAGAAAAATAACTAGTAAGTCAGTATTGGAGGTAAAACGAAATGCAAAAAAAAAGTCAATCCAAAATAAGGTAGGAAAACGACAGATAGAACAAATAAATGTATGCTTGTTCATCAATTTCGGTTACAACTTTAGAGTGAAACATACACACAAGGAGAACCACATATGGCTGTCTGATTGGTGAGACTGTCTGACTAGATACCTTTCTAGTGCCCTTTCAAGAGGTCTTCACTTCTCTCCAGCATCCCTGGTTCCTCAAGATCCTAGCATATGCCCTTGGAGCCTGGAAGTAACAATACCCCATCAGCAATGAGCACATCTAGTGTGCAGATCTTGGTTTCTAACAACTATTCTCCAATAAAAGAAACTAAGACTCCTTGAAAAATGGGTGAGTCCAGGACTGGGGATGAAGTACATAAAATGAGAACTATGTAAGTCTGTCAAAGCGACACAGGAGCCAAATGAAAACACTCTCCATGGTCAAGACAGAACTATTTTAGCAACAAAATAAAGCACTGTATCACACCCCAAAGTATAAAACCAACATCCATGAGTCCACAGTGATAGAAATAAATGACTGACTAAATAAGTAATTGAGGGAGCAGGGACAACTCTCCCATGCAGAAGAGCTCCGAGTGGTTCGTATAGACACCACACTTGAAAGACATGGAGCAGAGCGCCACTCCTGCGTGTGGCTGCGCATGTTTACCTGCCTATGAAGAGCACGGTGTGAAAAGGGAAACCTGGCAACACCACCAGGTGATTGGGATTCAAACCAACAGGGATGAGTCAAATCGACAGCAGATGTGCCCTCGACACAATGAGGCACTTTGTCTCCGGGGTCTTCCTCAAAATAAAGCAGAACTCCAGTTTGGTCATGAGAAAAATGTCAGACAAATCTCACCTAGGCATTCTACAAAACACTTGAACTTCTCAAAACTCTCAATGTCCTCAGAAGGAGGAAAGTCTAAGAGCCTAAGAAGATATGAAGACTGAATGTCAAGTGGGATCCTGGGACAGAAAAAAGAAATTAGGGGGAAAAAAATGGAAGAAGTCTGAATAAAGTATGGATTCTATTAAGTTGATGATGATATTGATTCATTAATGGTGATGAATGTACCATATGAATGTAAAATGTTAACAATGGGAGAAATTGGATGTGTAGTATATAAGAACTCTCTGCACTTTAAAATTTCTCTGTAAAATCTATTTATTTTAGAAAAATCTACCGGATTATTAACTTCCTGAGTGCAGGACATGTGCTTTGTTTGTCAATAAGTCCCCAAAACTTGGAATATTATCTGCCAAAGTAGGTGTGTGATCCTTAAATGAAGACAAAAATGAATGGATGGATGGATGGATGGATGGATGGATGGATGGATGGATGGATGGATGGATGGTTGGATGGATGGAGAGCTGTAATATCTTTGGATGTTTGAAATTAAATATCTAGTTACAGGAGACTGAGACTTCAAGAGTGTCCCTTTTTAAAAAATCTTGGTTTGTAGTTTGATAAAAACAGAGTTGTAACAACAGACTCCAGAGTTGTAACTTACTGTCAGATGCTGTAATGTAAGTTACAGCATTGCAGGATGGTTACTTCCAGGGCATTGCATTGGGCAAACCGTTCTCCCAGGACCCAATGCCTAACTGAAACAGGTCAGTGATTGGGAGGTCAAATACCAGGGAGGGGAAGACTGAATCTACTAAAGTTTTAAAAGAAGATGATTGGCCTTTCTGTTTGTGATGGTTTCTCTTTCAATTCGTCCATGTGGTATATGGGTCATAGGTCAGTTGCAGACAATAGAATCCACTCACGCTAGTCTAAGAAGAGGAGGTTGAACTCAGGTGACTAGGAGCTCAAAGGCGGTTGGGTGGGCTGGAAGGACAGCTATCAGCTGTCAGAACCATGACACTTCTGCTGAGAGTAGGAAGGCAGCCATCATGACTGCAAGACTCTGAGGAATAAGGGAGCTCAACTGAATCAGGAGGCTGTGGTTCATCTTCCATTTGAAAGCCATGCCAGCTCTGCAGCCACCTATGCCAGCTAAGTGTGGGCTTCACGTGCCACCTCTCTCATTGAGGTTCAGCCCCAGTAATGGCTCAGATCATTGACCAGCAAACAAAGCTCCCTCCCAAACCCCTGCGTCTTCATCCCTTGACTTCACGTTTGGCCCTGTGGCTTGCTTTGGCTAAGATATTAGTAGGCATGGCACTGGCAAAGGCTCGATGTATGCTGGCGTGATTGGGTCTTCCCTTTCACCTTTCTGTCTTTGACTATGAGAACATGTCCCGTCTAGCCCAGCCCCCAGCTCAGAACCTGGGTCCACCTGGGTCAGCTGGGTCCACCCTGCATCAACCAAACCAAGCAGGCAAATGAGCAGGAAATAAATGCTCATTCTTGTGTACCATCGAGTGGACTTCCTTTCTTCAAAATCCTTTCTGAAAGATGCTTGAATATTCATTCTGTTGTCCAGATGTGTGTCTGAAGTCAAACCACTTAACCACTCCAGGCCTCAGTTTCCTTGTCTTTAAAATTGGAATGTTGGATCAAATACGTGGATTCCAGTATTTTCACCACAAATGACCCCTTTTGTTATTTTCCAAATCAAAGCACATTTGGGAAAGTTCTCTTTTACACAAAGAAACTGACTTTGTTAAATTGCAATTGATTAATAGGAATAAGAAAACCAAACAAAGGCAAATATAATTGGGATTGAAATGGGCTCAAAGACATGAAATATTATCCCACCAGGGGATATTTATTTAGCACAGGCAGAAAGATCACAAGGAGGACTATGGTTTTCAGGGGGCTCGTAAAATACTGAGACGAGCACTGGACCCTTCGAGCCTACCTCCCAGGATCTGTGTTTGGAATTCTCTCAGGTTTTCGCATCTGCAAATCCCATTCCACTTGACAGTGTTTGGAGAGAGGTCACAGCCTTCTTGGGAAGCTCTGGCAGGAAGGAAGATGAGGACACATGCTCGCTGCCTCACCTGCTATGGTCCAGCATGCCCTACCTCCCCGGGCATGGGGATGGTTCTCCACGTTCTCTCCTCTGCTCTCAGGTCAACTTTCTAGCCCATGGATTTGCATTTCATTTGCTGTCTTTTGTTGTTTCTGAAGGTTCTGGCCACCAGATCCTCCCTATCTTTTACTCTCCAACTGCTTCTGCTTCTCCTGTCTTCTCCTGATATTCCATCCCCTGCCTCTGTAGAGCAGTTGTCTCTGGGTAGGGTCCCCTGGGGCTTGACACACATCATTTCCTTGGGAGGTGAAACTTGGAAGCACACGTGTGGGTGGGGAGGTGAGCTAGGGAAGGGAGGCAGGCCTGTAGGAAGGCATCTATAAGTGATCATCTCTGTAGTGACTGTGGTTCAGTCCCACAGAGATCTTCTGATGAACCCCATAGAATGCACTTAGAAGTTGCCCCATTGAAGGGTGGGGAATCTATAGTTTCTTCCTGCCAAGCCCCAGGCCTCATTGGTTGAGGGTCACTCCTGGGGACATTAAATCCTGGTGTTTCTGGGCTGCCCTCCTTGAGAGCTGATAAATGTCCCACACACTGGAGAAAGCTGTCAGGCAGAGTAAAGAGAGATACAGAGGCTCGAGGTGGGGTATGGTCAGGGTGCCTGGGAAATGCCCTGCTTATCTGGGGTGGACTCCAAGATGAGCCATGGGCTGCAAAAGGGGACAGCCATAGCACTAACCACAGGTCACCATCTCTACCAGGTGCCACCTGTCCACATGGGGCAGACACCCTGCAGTGGACATGCTATGCATGATTTTATCTACCTTCACACTAAGTCTACATGGCCAGTGTAACTGGTTCCCCTACTTAATAGATGAAGAAACAGGCTTGGGTATCCTACCTGGTGTCACACAGCTTGTGACTAGCACAGTCAGACCGGGACCCAAGCCTGACTCCAGCCTCAGGCTAGCCAGACTCCTCCTCCACCCCTTCTGCCATGAGGCTGGAGGGTCACCCAGTTTCTGGCCTCTGACCCCTGTCGCACCTCAGCTTCATCTAAAGCATCACCTGCCCTCCTCTCTGTCCCACTGTCCACTCTGATGATGAGGGGGATGCCCGTCACCTCAACCCCAGTGCTTTGGAGATGCAGGACCCATCTCTGAGGGGCGTTGCGGGTCTGTGACTGCTCACAGAGCCCCTGCCCTTGTGTGCAATCTGAGGGAAGAGCAGGAAGCATAATTATGCAAAAGATGCCACAAAGGCTTTGTCAAGGAATGCCAACCTCATGTGACCAGTGCCCGGGGCCATCGTGCCTCCTGGGACAATGCTAAATCCTCCCCTAACCGCAATTAAGAGGAGGATTTCAGGAGGAACAAAGAGCTGGTGGCTAGACAGCCAGCACTATCCTGGTCTGGCTGGTCAGGGTAATTCCAGGACAGATGATGATTATGCTGCTTATGGTTTTGGCTTTGACCCACAGAGCTCGAGGCAAAGGAGATGATCTCAGAGCCAGGCCCATGTGGGACCTTCTGAAAGGAATCCGCAGGCCGTGGCAAAGCCCACCCTTCCCATGAGCCATCTGTCCCCACTTCCCCGGGGTCTCATGGCTGAGAGACAGGCCATGGGAGAAGGGAGGACTCAGGAGTCAGTGAGACCAGGGTTTGAATCCCTGTTCTGTCATTAACTCATTGGTGATGGTGTTCGTTCCCTGGGGCTGCCACAGCAAGATGCCACAGGACAGACCCCCAAAGGAAACAGCCTCGCAGGCTGGAACAGGGGATCTACAATCAAGGGTCAGAGGACAGGCATGATGCGGAGGTCTACAGGGAGTCACAGAGCGACCCTGAGCACGTCCTGATCCTCATTCTCCCTCTGGATCTGGACCAAGCGTACCTGCCCTGTGTTGTCCTGGAGAATCCATGGCAGGCAACGACCTTCACACCATGTCTGCTGTGTAGAAACAGCTCTCACCTGTCATTAGGAAGCTCCCAGTGCCCCCGCCTGCTCCCTGCCCTCCTCGCGAGCCCACTGGTGAAACAGAATGCTAAGAACCCAGCTTCTGATGTTGCTGGTCAGGTCCAATGGACCAGGGGTGGAGAGCATGAGACCTTCTTCACTTGCTCCGGGGGGGCGGGCAGGTATTGGGCTGGATTCATTGTAGTTCTGGTTTTTCAAAACATTTTAATGCATGGAGAAAGCAAATATGGGATAGATAAATGGATGGATAGGTAGATAGATATGCAGAGAGATAGATGATAGATAACTGGATAGATAGAGATAGCTAATAGATATTTAAAGATCGATAGATACAGTAGATAGATAACTAGGTAGAGATGATAGCTATACAGATAGATAATAGATAGATAGATAGAGATAACTAGATACATACAGATAGATGATAGATACAGCAGATAGTAGATAGATAACTATATAAATAGATAACTAGAGAGAGAGATACAGTAGATAGATAACTAGAGGTGATAGACAGCAAGATAGAGATGAGATACCAATAGAGAGAGAGAGATACAGTAGATAGATAGATGATAGAGATACACAGTGAAATAGTAATCAGTCATTAAGAAGGAAATTCTATCATTTGCAGCAACATGGATGAGCCCGGGCAACATTGTGCTAAGCGAACTAAGCCAGGCACAGAAACAGATACCACATGATCTCACTTACAAGGGAAATCTGAAAAAGCTGACCTCTCACAAGCAGAGAATAGAGTGGTGGTCACCAAGGGCTGAGGTGGGAGAAATGGGGAGATGTTGATCAAAGGGAACAAAGTCCAAGTATAAGAGGGTTACATACTGGGGTCCGGAGCACAGCATGGCTACTGCAGTTGATAACACTGCACTGTTCACTTGAATTTTGCTAAGAGGGCAGATCTTAAGTGTCCTCATCACACAAGTGCATGCACACACACACACACACACACACACACACACAGCAGTAACTGTGAACAGAGTGAAGGGGGGCCTGCATTTTTTTCTTCTCTGGCATGATAGAAATAGTAGATGCCTAGATATTTTATAACCTCTCATTTGGAAAAATAGAAGTTGGCAGTTGAATAGTCTCCAAGTTTTCTTGTACCTTTCTTTCTTTCTTCCTTTTTTTCCATCAGTCTTACTCTTACTCAGTTGCATGATCTCGGCCACTGCAGCCTCTACCCACTGTGCTCAGGAGATCTTTCTGCCTCAGTCTTCCAAGTGGCTGGAACCACAAATGTATGCCACGACATCTGGCTAATTTCTTTGATTTATTGTAGAGACAAGGTCTCACCATGTTGCCCAGGCTGGTCTCGAACCCGTGGGTTCAGGCAATCCTCTCACCTTGGCCTCCCAAAGTCCTGGGATGACAGGCGTGAACCACTGCACCTGGCTATCCTGTGTATTTCTCAGAGACTCTAACCCTCTGGGAACGAGATCCCTTTGCCCCGGATTGTGTGACATCATCTGCCCCACCCAATCCCTCCCTTCACAGAGGACATTCTGGCCTAGGGAGGAAAACTGGCTCCACAAGACCCCAGAATGAGTGAAGGGCAGAGACGGAGGGATCCAGGCTCACAGCTTCATCACAGCATCTCCCTGTGTGCAACGCTTGCGTGGGGACGGTCCCTTCCTTGTGGGCTGCAGCAAGGCTTACGTTGAGTGACCCTAGTGATAAGCTTTAGCTAGCAGCATGGATGTGCTGACCACAGAGCTGGGCTAGGCTCACATCTTCAGCAAGACAGGAGAGCTGGCCTTGGCGGACTGGTGGGCATCTCACACCAGCTGATGACTCAGGGATCCAGGTTGCTCCATCTCGTGGCTGCGACTCCCTTATCACGTGGACATCCCCTTCACCACAGCAGGGCCGAGGCAGCAGGTGAGAAGAGCTCACCCCCACCTCCAGGTGCTCAGCGCAGAGGGCCCTTCTCGTTCCCATTTGCACCCACAGGCTGGAGCCAGCCGCATGACTCGACTCCACCACCAGGGAGGCTGGGAGAGAGAATTTTCCACAAGCTCCGGAAAAAGGACCCAGGTGGGGAGCATGGCGTTGCCCCACCAAGCCTCCACAGATCCGCTCCCCGACGGTCCAGCGGTGCCTATGAGCCCTGGTAGCTCTGCATTCCCCCGAGGACAAACTCCAGAAAAGCCACAGCCCCAGCACTGCAGAGCTGAGGAGAATGACTTTCTGCGGCGGAGAGCGGAAACTTGTTCTGAGCTCACGTCGGCAGATCTGGCTAGTTTCACGATCGTGTTATCACTCCACAATGTGTCAGCAAATTCTTGAGCAAACGTGATTAAGAAGGTGGAAAGGGCACAGCTGATCGCTCCTCTTTCATAACCTGGGGCGAGTGCCCGTTCCCCTGACCCGGCCTCACAGTGAGCCTGGAACCATGGGAGGGAGGCGGGGGGGG